>NW_027275371.1:0-60568 GCF_030028105.1 Mobula birostris
GTTTGTGGATGATACAAAGATAGGTGGAAGGGCAGGTTGTGTTGAGGAAGCAGGGAGACTGGAGAAGAACAGACAGATTAAGACAGTAAACAGTCGATGTTTCAGGCTGAGACCTTTCTTCTAGACACAGTGAATGGTTGGGTGCTGAAGAGTGTGGTACAACAAAGGGACACAGGTCCATAATTCATTGAAAGTGGCATCATGGGTAGATAGGGCAGTAAAGAAAGCTTTTGACACATTGGCCTTCATAAATCAAAGCACTGAGTACAGGAATTCAGATATTGTGTTGAAGTTGTCTAAGACATTGGTGAGGCCTAATTTGGAGTATTACGTGCAGTTTTGGTCACCTACCTACAGGAAAGATGTAAATGGGGTTGAAAGAGTATAGAGAAAATTTACAAAGATGTTACCAGAACGGGAGGACCTGAGGTATAAGGAAAGATTGAATAGGATAAGACTTTATTCCTTGGAATGTAGAAGATTGAGAGGAGATTAGATAGCCATACAAAATTATGAGGGTAAATGCAAGCAGGCTTTCCCCACTGAGATTGGGTGGGATTACAACTGGAGGTCATGGGTTAAGGGTGAAAGGTGAAAAGTTTAAGGGGAACATGAGGGGAATGTTCTTCATTCAGAGGGGTGTGAGAGTGTGCAACAAGTGGTCTATGCAAGGTGGAAGGTAGTGGTATGGAAGACTATGGTCCTGGTGCAGGTCGAGGGGAGTGGGCAGTTTAACTGGTCTGGCACAGACTAGATGGGCCAAAGGGCCTGTTTCTGTACTGTACTTTTCTATGGCTGTATGACTCTATATGAGAGCTGCTTAAGAGGCTGTTAGAGAGATAGGTGGATTCTATGTACAGCAGAAAGTGTCCTTACTGGTTGCATCCCAGTCTGTTATGGCAATTCTATGTGCAGAAGTGTAAGAGGCTGCAGAGAGTTGTGGACTCTGCCCAGTACATCACGGACACATCCCTCCCTCCCCATCATGGGTAGTGTCTACAGGAGGTGCTGCCTCAAGAAGGCAATGTCTGTCATCAGAGATCCCCACCATCCGGGCCATCCCATCTTTTCACAGCTCCCATCGGACAGGAGGTACAGAAACCTGAAGTCCCACACCAGGAACAGCTACTTCCCTTCAACCATTCAGAACCAACCAGCACAACCCTCATCACCATCTCAGTACAGCAACACTGTGACCAGTTTACACTACACTGGATGTTGTTTTTGTTCTAATTGTGTTCATCCTTGTAAAAATTGTGTATAATTCATGCTTCCCTTGTGAATACTGTATTGTGTATCTGGAATTTATTTAAATCTTACATTCATCCCACAACGTGAGGGAGTAAAAGTCTTTGCACTATGACTCCTTCGCAATGTACAGACATGTGAATTTAAGAGTCTAATGGCTTGTAGAAAGAAGCTGTCCCGTAGCCTGTTGGTCCTGGCTTAATGCTGTGGTACCATTTGCCAGACAGAAGCAACTGAAACAGTTTATGGTTGGGGTGACTGGTGTCCCCAATGATCTTCCAGGCCTTCTCTCTGCACCTGCTGCTGTAAGTGTCCTCAAAGGAGGGAAGTTCACACCCACATATGTGCTGGGCTGTCTGTACCTCTCTCTGCAGTGCCCAGTGATCAAGGTTGGTGCAATTCCCATACCAGGCGGTGTTACAGCCAGTCAGGATGCTCTCAATGGTGCCCCTGTAAAGGTCTTGAGGATCAGGGGGCCCATGCCAAACTTCTTCAGTCCCCTGAGGTGGAAGAGATGATGTTGTGCTTTTTCTGCCACAAAGCCGGCGTGAACAGTCCAGGTGAGATCATCAGTGATGTGTATACCGAGGAACTTGAAACTACTCACCCTCTCAACTGCAGACCCATCAATGTTGATCAGGCCAAGCTGGTCTCCGTTCCTCCTGTAAGCCACAATCAGCTTTTGTTTTTTTTTTGGACATTGAGGGAGAAGTTGTTATCCTGGCACCACGATGTCAGGGTGTCAACCTCTCCTCTGTAGACTGTCGCATCACCACTAGAAATAAGGCCGATCAATGTCGTGTCATCTGCGAATTTGATCAGCAGATTGGGGCTGTGTGTGGCAGTACAGTCCTGGGTGTAAAGGGAGTAGAGAAGGGGACACAGAACACAACCCTGGGGGCACCTGTGTTGAGGGTCAGTGGTGCAGAGGTGAGGGAGCCCATCCTTACCACCTGTCAGCGATCCGATGAGAAGTCCAGGATCCAGCTGCAATGTCTTTGAGCTTCCTGTCAAGTCTGGAGGGAATTATGGTGTTGAATGCTGAACTGTAGTCCAGGAACAGCATTCTCACATATGTATCCCTCCTCTCCAGGTGTGTGGTGCTGTGGCTATGGCGTCATCAGTAGACCGGTTCGGTCGATAAGTGAATTGTAGGGGGTCCAGTGCGGACGGTAGCATGCGGCAGATGTAGTCTTTAACCAGCCTCTCAAAGCATTTGCTTATAATTGAGGTGAGTGTGACAGAGTTGGCTTTCTTAGGTACAGGGACAATGATGAATTTGATGCGGGAGGGCACTACACACTGGTAGAGGGGAGAGATTTAAAATGCCCATAAACACACCAGCCAGCTGTTGAGCACACACTTTGAGGACGCACCCTGGGATGCCGTCTGGCCCCGCTGCCTAGCGACTGTTGACACGTTGGGATGTTCTACGTACCTCAGTCTCGGAGATGACCAAGGAGCAGGTCTCGTCAGCAGCTCTCCTCGGGGGTTCAGTCCTATCAACCTCGACTGGAGTGTAAAAAACACTTAGCTAATCCGGGAGCGAGGCGGCAATGCTGTGTTTCCTCTTGAAGTCTGCGATGGCGTGCAGTTCTTGCCATATGCTGCGTGTGTCATTGCCGCAGAGTTGTGACTGGATTTTGTCCCTGTGGTGCCGTTTTGCCACCTTGATGGCTCTACATAAATCATAGTGGCTACGTGCCTGTGATGATGCTGCAAGAAAATGGTGCCTCATATACCAGGATGCTGTTTATTGACTTTATCTGACTTTTCAATACAATGACAGCTCAGAAGCTGGTGGGTAAACTGTCCCCATTGTGTCTCAACACCTCTCCCTGCAACTGGATCTTGGACTGCTTGACAGAACGACCACAGTCAGTCTGTGTTGGCAAAAACATCTCTAACTCCATCACACTGAGCACTGCCCTCCGTCGCCAGAGCTGAGTGCTCAGCCCACTGCTGTTCACTCTGCCGACACATGATTGTACTGATAGATCCAGTTCGAACCCAATCATCAAGTTCACTGATGGCACAACAGTGGCTGGCCTTATCAACGATAACGATAAGATGGCACACAGAGAGGAGATATAGCAGCTGGCAGAATGGTGCGAGCACAACAACTTGAGTCTCAATGTGGACACGACCAAAGAGATGATTGTGGACTTTAGGAAGGTTCAGGCTGACCACTCCTCACTGCACATACACGGCTCCTCCGTGGAGAGGCCAAGTTTCTGGGAGTGCATGTAGTGAATGATCTCACCTGGTCCCTCAACACCACCTCTCTGGTCAAGAAAGCACAGCAATTCTTTCACTTCCTGAGGAGATTGAGGTGAATGAGGTTTCTCTCCCCTCCCCCATTCTAACCAATTTCTACAGGAGCACCATCGAGTGTCCCGACCAGCTGCGTCACCGGCTGGAATTGGAATCCGAACGCAAATCCCTACCAAGGATTGTGAGGACTGCTGAGAGGATAATCAGGGTCTCGCTTCTCTGTGAACGCAGGGCCCTCAGCACTGTCAATGATCCCTCCCATCCGTCCAACAATCTCCCTGACCCCGACCATCAGGCAGGAGGTACCTTAGCATTATCCCCCTCCCCCAGATCTTGAGACTACTGAACTCCCTGCCTCCATCCATGTATGAAGTGCCAGTAGCGTTATACTGTTTACTTTTTAATTTGTGTTGTAAATCCACCGTATCCTTTGATAATGTATTTGTGGTAATTTTACTTTATGTGTCGCGTGTGAGTTATACATACTCTGTGTGCAACTCGGTCCAGAAGGATGTTGTTTGGTTTGACAGTGTGCATGTGTACGACTGAATGACAATAACCTTGAACTCGAACTGAAAGTTTATGATGAAAGTGGAGAGATTGAAAGCATACCTGAAGGATGGAGTGATGGGCACACAGAACAAGGAAATGGTACAACTACAATGTTTGAAAGGTGTTTGGGCGTCTCGTACGTGGACAAAGAGAAGTTTAGGGAATCTGGGCCAAACATGGGTTTAATTTAGCAACTTGGCTGGCACGGATGAGTTGAGCCAAAGGGCCTGATTCTGTGCTGCATTGCTCCATGACTGTTGAATGACATCCCAGGGCTCTGGGGTTCAGTGTGCAAGGGGACATAGTCCAACCATCATGCAGAAAATACAGAAGCCCAAAACCATGTACTACCAGGCTTGAGGACAGCTTCTATACCACTGTTATAAGGCTATTGAATGGTTTTCTAGTACGCTAAGCTGGACATGTGGCCAAGTGGTTAAGGCATTCGACTAGCGACCTGGAGGTCGTGAGTTGGAGCCCCAGCCGAGGCAGTGTGTTGTGTCCTTGAGCGAGGCACTTAATCACACATTGCTCTGCGACGACACCGGTGCCAAGCTGTATGGGTCCTAATGCCCTTCCCTTGGACAACATCGGTGTAGTGGAGAGGGGGGACTTGCAGCATGGGCAACTGCCGGTCTTCCATACAACCTTGCCCAGGCCTGCACCCTGGAGAGTGAAGACTTTCCAGGCGCAGATCCATGGTCTCGCAAGACTAACGGATGTCTTAAGCTGGACTCTTGACCTCACAATCTACCTCATTGTCACCTTACACCTTATTGTCTGCCAGCACTGCACTTTCTCTGTAACCGTGACACTTTATTCTGCATTCTGTTATTGTTTTACCCTGTTCTACCTCAATGCACTGTGAAATGATCCGATCTGTATGAACAGTGTGTGAGCAACACACATCAAAGTTGCTGGTGAACGCAGCAGGCCAGGCAGCATCTCTAGGAAGAGGTACAGTCCACGTTTCAGGCCGAGACCCTTCGTCAGGACTAACTGAAGGAAGAGTGAGTAAGAGATTTGAAAGTGGGAGGGGGAGGGGAGATCCAAAATGATAGGAGAAGACAGGAGGGGGAGGGATGGAGCCAAGAGCTGGACAGGTGATTGGCAAAGGGGATATGAGAGGATCAATGGCCAGGAGATCGGGGAAGAAAGACAAGGGGAGGAGGGAACCCAGAGGATGGACAAGGGGTATAGTCAGAGGGAGAAAAAGGAGAGTGAGAGAAAGAATGTGTGTATATAAATAACAGAAGGGGTACGAGGGGGAGGTGGGGCCTTAGCGGAAGTTAGAGAAGTCGATGTTCATGCCATCAGGTTGGAGACTACCCAGACGGAATACAAGGTGTTGTTCCTCCAACCTGAGTGTGGCTTCATCTTTACAATAGAGGAGGCCGTGGATAGACATGTCAGAATGGGAATGGGATGCGGAATTAAAATGTGTGGCCACTGGGAGATTCTGCTTTCTCTGGCGGACAGAGCGTAGTTGTTCAGCAAAGCGGTCTCCCAGTCTGCGTTGGGTCTCGCCAATATATAGAAGGCCACATCGGGAGCATCGGACGCAGTATATCACCCCAGCCGACTCACAGATGAAGTGTCACCTCACCTGGAAGGACTGTCTGGGGCCCTGAATGGTGGTAAGGGAGGAAGTGTAAGGGCATCTGTAGCACTTGTTCCGCTTACGAGGATAAGTGTGCCAGGAGGGAGATCGGTGGGGAGGGATGGGGGGGAGACAAATGGACAAGGGAGTCGCGTAGAGAGCGATCCCTGCAGAAAGCGGGGGGGGGGGGAGAGGGAGAGGGAAAGATGTGCTTAGATCCCCTCCAGTTCACCTACTAGCCCCGACTAGGAGTTGAGGATGCCATCGTCTACCTGCTGAACCATGCCTACGCCCACCTGGACAAGACAGCGAGCACTGTGAGGGTCATGTTTTTTGACTTCTCCAGTGCGTTCAACACCATCCGCCCTGCTCTGCTGGGGGAGAAGCTGACAGCAATGCAGGTGGATGCTTTCCTGGTGTCATGGATTCTTGATTACCTGACTGGCAGACCACAGTACGTGTACTTGCAACACTGTGTGTCCGACAGAGTGATCAGCAGCACTGGGGCTCCACAGGGGACTGTCTTGTCTCCCTTTCTCTTCACCATTTACACCCCAGGCTTCAACTACTGCACAGAGTCTTGTCATCTTCAGAAGTTTTTGGATGACTCTGCCACAGTTGGATGCATCAGCAAGGGAGATGAGGCTGAGTACAGGGCCACGGTAAGAAACTTTGTCACATGGTGTGAGCAGAATTATCTGCAGCTTAATGTGAAAAAGACTAAGGAGCTGGTGGTGGACCTGAGGAGAGCTAAGGTACCAGAGACCCCTGTTTCCATCCAGGGGGTCGGTGTGGACATGGTGGAGGATTACAAATACCTGAGGATACGAACTGACAATAAACTGGACTGGTCTAAGAACACTGAGGCTGTCTACAAGAAGGGTCAGAGCCATCTCTATTTCCTGAGGAGACTGAGGTCCTTTAACATCTGCTGGACAATGCTGAGGATGTTCTACAAGTCTGTGGTGGCCAGTGCTATCATGTTTGCTGTTGTGTGCTGGGGCAGCAGGCTGAGGGTAGCAGACACCAACAGAATCAACAAACTCATTCATAAGGCCAGTGATGTTGTGGGGATGGAACTGGACTCTCTCACAGTGGTGTCTGAAAAGAGGATGCTGTCTAAGTTGCATGCCATCTTGGACAATGTCTCCCATCCACTACATAATGTACTGGTTGGGCACAGGAGTACATTCAGCCAGAGACTCATTCCTCCAAGATGCAGCACTGAATGTCACAGGAAGTCATTCCTGCCTGTGGCCATCAAACTTTACAACTCCTCCCTTGGAGGGTCAGACACCCTGAGCTGATAGGCTGGTCCTGGACTTATTTCATAATTTACTGGCATAATTTACATATTACTAATTAACTATTCATGGTTCTATTACTATTTATTATTTATGGTGCAACTGTAACGAAAACTAATTTCCTCCGGGATCAATAAAGTATGACTATGACTACTAGTAGTGGGATCCCGTTGGAGGTGGCGGAAGTTACGGAGAATAATATGTTGGACCTGGAGGCTGGTGGGGTGGTAGGTGAGGACCAGGGGAACCTTATTCCTAGTGGGGTGGCGGGAGGATGGAGTGAGAGCAGATGTATGTGAAATGGGGGAGATGCGTTTGAGAGCAGAGTTGATGGTGGAGGAAGGGAAGCCCCTTTCTTTAAAAAAGGAGGACATCTCCCTTGCCCTGGAATGAAAAGCCTCATCCTGAGAGCAGATGCGGCGGAGACGGAGGAATTGCGAGAGGGGGATGGCATTTTTGCAAGAGACAGGGTGAGAAGAGGAATAGTCCCGATAGCTGTGAGAGTCAGTAGGCTTATAGTAGACATCAGTAGATAAGCTGTCTCCAGAGACAGAGACAGAAAGATCTAGAAAGGGGAGGGAGGTGTCGGAAATGGACCAGGTAAACTTGAGGGCAGGGTGAAAGTTGGAGGCAAAGTTAATAAAGTCAACGAGCTCAGCATGCGTGCAGGAAGCAGCACCAATGCAGTCATCGATGTAGCGAAGGAAAAGTGGGGGACAGATATCAGAATAGGCACGGAACATAGATTGTTCCACAAACCCAACAAAAAGGCAGGCATAGCTAGGACCCATACGGGTGCCCATAGCTACACCTTTAGTTTGGAGGAAGTGGGAGGAGCCAAAGGAGAAATTATTGAGAGTGAGGACTAATTCCGCTAGACGGAGCAGAGTGGTGGTAGAGGGGAACTGATTAGGTCTGGAATCCAAAAAGAAGCGGAGAGCTTTGAGACCTTCCTGATGGGGGATGGAAGTATATAGGGACTGGACATCCATGGTGAAAATAAAGCGGTGGGGGCCAGGAAACTTAAAATCATCGAAAAGTTTAAGAGCGTGAGAAGTGTCACGAACATAGGTAGGAAGGGATTGAACAAGGGGGAATAAAACCATGTTGAGGTATGCAGAAATGAGTTCGGTGGGGTAGGAGCAAGCTGAGACAATAGGTCGGCCAGGACAGGCAGGTTTGTGGATCTTGGGTAGGAGGTAGAAACTGGAAGTGTGGGGTGTGGGAACTATAAGGTTGGTAGCAGTGGATGGGAGATCCCCTGAGCGGATAAAGTTGGTGATGGTGTGGGAGACAATGGTCTTGTGCTCCTTAATGGAGTCACGATCGAGGGGTAAATAAGAGGAGGTATCCGCGAGTTGTCGCTGTGCCTCGGCAAGGTAGAGGCCAGTACGCCAGACTCTCTTCCTTCAGTTCGTCCTGATGAAGGGTCTCGGCCTGAAACGTCGATTGTACCTCTTCCTAGAGATGCTGCCTGACCTGCTGCATTCACCAGCAACTTTGATGCGTGTTGCTTGAATTTCCAGCATCTGCAGAATTCCTGTTGTGAACAGTGTGCAAGACAAGCTTTTCACTGTATCTTGGTACCTGTGACAATAATATATCAACTCCAAAGCTGAGTGTACTGGCCTTAGAGAGGACAGTTGCCTTAGCTTGCTCACCCTTTAAAAGTTTTACAGAACACGACAGGGGCAGAGTCACAGGACGCATTGGAGAGGATATAAAGAAGTTCATATAAAGTAACCAGGAAGGCTTGTTTCTTGAATTGAGAAGAAAGGAAGTTACCCTGAGTCAGCTGAACCTTGGTTAGATCACGAAGCTGAAGAGTGCAGTTCCACAGGGCATGATTTTAAAAAAAGGATCTAGAGGTAGTGGAGAGGGTGCACAGGGTGATCCTGGAAACAGGGAAAGAGGACCCTGCTTCTTCACCCCCCCCAACCCCACCCTTAGGCAAAAACCCAACTAGGCTGAAGGACAGGTTCTATCCCACTTTTGAATGGTCCTCTTGCACAATAAAGATGAGAACTCAGTCTCACAATCTACCTTATCATCACCCTTGTACCTTATTGTCTACTTGCACTGCACTTTGTGACACTTTATTCTGCATTCTGCTTTCCTCTTGTACCATCTCAACATACTTTATGTATGGCATGATCTGTCTGGATGGACATTAGAATACAGAACAGTACAAAGTGTGAGCTGTAAGGAGAGTTTGGACAAACTTGGCAGATGCTGAGTGGGAGCTTTGATAGAGGTTGATAAAATTATCGAGACACATAGTTCGAGCAGACATTCAGAATCTTTTTCCTTGAGTTGAAATGTCAAGTACGAGAGGGCATGCATATTTTATGTGTCTTATCAAAACACCTCTATCATATCTGCCCATAATTTACATTTAGTTTATGTTTCCTTGTGAATGTTTTTCTCTATCTGATACTCAGTGCCTGTGATGTTGCTGCAAGTAAGTTTTTCATTGCACCTGTCCACATAGGGACTTGTGCAAGTGACAATAAACTCCACTTTGACTTCGTATAATTTGTGTTTTCTTGTGAATATTGTGTACCTGATGCTATGTGCACACAACAATAAACTTGACTTTGACTTTGATGAGCTATAATGAGAGGCTGGACAAACCTGGGTGGTTTTCTCTGGAGCCATGGAGGCTGAGGGGAGACCTGAGAGAAGTTTATAAGTTTATGAGAGGCACAGATAGAGTAGACAGGGAGTATTGTTCCCAGGAGAAAAATATTAAATTGTAGAGAGCATGCATTTAAAGGTGAGAGGGAAAAAGTTTAAAGGAGATGTGTAGGGCAAGTTTTTTTGTTTAACCCAGAGAGTGATGGCTATCTGAGTGTGCAGCCGGCCGGAGTGAAATTGGAGGCAGATATGATAGAGCTGTTCAGACAGAACATTCGTTATTTACCTACACTGCACTTTCTTTGTAACTGTGACACTTTATTCTGCATTCTGTTATTGTTTTACCTTGTTCTACCTCAATGCACTGTGGAATGATCTGATCTGTACGAACAAGGCAAACGTTTAGCTATAGCTGAGTACATGTGACAGTAATAAACCAGTTCTAGTTACCAATACCAGACACATGAATGTGCAGGGAATGGAGCAATATGCGCAGGCAGAAGGGATTAGTTTAATCTGGCATCATGCTCAGTATAGTCATCGTGGGCTGAAGGGCCTGTTTCTGTGCTGTACTGTTCCCTTCTCTGTTCTATATGCAGTGTTTGTGTCACTGGGTGTAGCACCCAAGTGTGTGTTGACATAATGAGCGATTCCAGGAGAGTCTGATGTACCGTCAGCCAGGAGGACTTCTCTTTCTCCCTCCCCCTCAGTCCCTCTCACTCCCCCACCCCACTCTCCCTCTCCTTTGCTGTTCCCATCCCCCTCTCCTCCCTTGCCTCCTCTCCCTCCCCCACCTCTCTCAGCTGCCCACCACCCCACCACTGTCTCAAGGGCATCGGTCCGGGTTGGCACAGTGGCATGGCGGGTTTGATGTCCGTGTGTTTTCCCTGTGACCCTGTGGGCTTTCTGTGGCTGTACCGGCTTCCTCCCATGTCCAACAACGTGCGGGATCAGTAGCTTCATGGGCCGCTGTGAATCATCCCCCAGTGTGTGTGTGTGGTGAGGGTGAGGGCTGGAATGTGGGGCGGGTGGGTGGGGAGGATTTTGGATTGGTGGAAGTGGGTGGGTGATGGTTGACACGGACCCCGTGGGCCAAAGGGCTTTTCGCCCATCACACATGCGTGCCCATCCTTCCCGCAGCAAAGCTGTCGACCTCTGGAATCCCCAGGGGATTTCAGTCAAACCCTTCTGTGTCCATACGTAATCAGGTTGCTCAACCTGTCAGCCAGGAACCCTCGCAGAAATTACTTAACATATATATGGGTTTCAAAATAGTCAAATGCTGTAACTTTGTTTTTCTTCCTCTCCCCCTCCCCTCCCTCTCACTCCCCCCTGTCCCTCTCCTCTCCCCTCCCTCTTTTTTCTCTCCTTCAAAATCTCCCTTTATTTCTCTCTCCTTCCTGATACTCTCCTTCTCCCTTTCACTATCCCTTTCCCCTTCCTCAAACTCAATCTCTCCCTTTCCCTCTCTCTCCATCTCCTCGCTCCCTCTCACCACCATTCTCTCTCCTTCTCTGCCTCTCTCCCTCTCATCTTTCTCTCCACCTTTTCGTCCCTTGGTCTTCACTACTTTCACCACACTCTCTCCATACCCTTCTCCTCCCTCCCTCCCTATTCCTTTTCTCCCTCTCCTTCCCCCACTCTTCCTGTCTCCCTCTCACTCCCCACACTTCACTCTCCCTCCATCTCCGTCTACCACTCCTCCGTTGTTTCCTTTCTTCCTCCCCTTTCCCTCCCTTGCTCTCTCCCTCCTCCCAACTCTCCAGGACACCAATTCCCCGCAGGAAACTCAGCCACTGGGGGACGCATCCAGTGCCGGCTGCCCGGTCTACACCAACCTGCAGGAGCTGAAGCTGGGAGGGAAGGCGCCCCCAAGCCCCTCAGGACCTCCTGTTCAGATTCTGGACCTCTGGGAGCGCTATGTGGACCCAGCATCAGGAAGGAGCTACTTCGTCAACACCATCACCAAGGAGAAGACGTGGAAGCCTCCACGGAAGTCCAGGAACCGTGGGGTGTCCCGGGTATAACCACTGCTCAACATGGGGCTTGGTCCTTCTGTTTAAAGCTGCATGTGGTTCCACTCACAAAATTACAGGAAGGATGTGGAGGATTTGGAGAGGGTGCAGAAAAGGTTCACCAGGATGCTGCCTGGATTAGAAAGCATGGGAGCATTGGACAAACTTGAGTTGTTTCCTCTGGACTGGGAGACCTGATAGGAGGATATACGATAATGAGAGGTGTAGACATGAATGTCGAATCCCCGATGGGATGTTTCAGAAGGCTTTGTTGTCATGTACACAAGTCCCTGTGTGCATGGGCTGACAGGAAAATTTGCTTCCAGCAGCATCACAGGCACACAGCATCACATTAGTGGCACTTACAAGGAAAATATAAGTTGCAAACAATTTTTAACAAAGAAACACAATTGGGACAAAAACCAAGTCCATCATAGTGCAGGGTGGTTACAGTGTTGCTGTACTGAGGTAATGATCAGGGTTGTGCTGGTTGGTTCAGGAACTGAATGATTGAAGGGAAGTTGCTGTTCCTGAACCTGGTGGTGTGGGACTTCAGGCTTCTGTACCTCCTGCCCGATGGGAGCTGTGAGAAGATGGGATGTCCCGGATGGAGGGGATCTCTGATGATGGTTAGCACTTGTACGGTGGGCATGAATGTGCAGGGAATGGAGAACTGTGAACTACGTGCAAGCAGAAGAGATTAATTTATTTGGACGTTTAACTAGTGCAACACAGACATGGTGCTCCTGTCCTATTTTGTGCCCTCTGCCCTCAAGACTCGAGGCAATACATGCTGTTCCTCGCCAGGAAGGAGAATGAGGGGTGGCAGGAGAGAGGGAGAACAGCAGGTGTAAGGTGGGGGGCACAGAAGAAGGAGGAAGGGAGAGGTGGTGAGGCAGGAGAGATTGAAGGAAGGAAGGAGCACCGTGTTGCTGGAGGGTCCAGTTCGAAGGACATCCGCCCAGATCTTCCTGATTGGTTGCTGAACCAGATCTGAAAACCCTCTGGAAGCTTGCCACCCGTTCTCACAGAGCAACGTTTTCTCATGTCCCACTGCCCTTCCCACAGCACTCCATCCTCATTGTCCCTGCTCTCCTCCCGCGCCCTCTCAAAACACAGTTCACTCTCCTCACTGCCTCTTCCGAAGCACTCCCACCTCAGCACCCCTCCCCCCACGACACTCCACCCCTACCACAATGCGCTGCTCCCTCTTCCTCACCCTTTGCACAGTGCGGCACTCCCTCCTTACCGCCCCTCCCTCAGTGCAGTACATCCTCCTCACCGCCCCTCCCCCCAATAACTGGACTTTCTCCACAAGATTGACACAAAGCAGTCAGGGGGTGGGTGCGGGGGTGCGGAGGTGTGAGGGGACAAAACCAACTGCGGACAGATGTGTATTTGCCTGTTCTACCACAGACACCCCTGATCCACTCTCCCTTCTGCCCTACCCACAGTCCGCGACGCCCCCTCCGGAGACACCTTCTGCCTGGACCAGCAATGGCAACAGCCCCACGTCCTTCAGACGTCACATAGAGCACGGACAGGAGAATACAAGTCACGGCTTTCAGCAGGTAACCTCGGTCTAAGTGACAGTGTGGTGGGCGAGTGAACAGCTCTCGCCACGCGTGGTCGGACAGCCAACTGGGACTAGCAGTAACATGGGGTGTCAGGATGTTCAGCCACAGACTTCAGAAGGATTGAGAGCTGCCTCTGCACTGTCTGAATATCGCATGGTTAGACCCACACCGAGAGCACCGTGCACAGTTCCTGTCTCCCTATCCCTGTGTCAGACCCACACCGGGAGCACCGTGCACAGTTCCCGTCTCCCTATCCCTGTGTCAGACCCACACCGGGAGCACCGTGCACAGTTCCCGTCTCCCTATCCCTGTGTCAGACCCACACCGGGAGCACCGTGCACAGTTCCCGTCTCCCTATCCCTGGGTCAGACCCACACCGGGAGCACCGTGCACAGTTCCCGTCTCCCTATCCCTGTGTCGGACCCACACCGGGAGCACCGTGCACAGTTCCCGTCTCCCTATCCCTGTGTCGGACCCACACCGGGATCACCGTGCACAGTTCCCGTCTCCCTATCCCTGTGTCGGACCCACACCGGGATCACCGTGCACAGTTCCCGTCTCCCTATCCCTGGGTCGGACCCACACCGGGAGCACCGTGCACAGTTCCCATCTCCCTATCCCTGGGTCGGACCCACACCAGGAGCACCGTGCACAGTTCCCATCTCCCTATCCCTGGGTCAGACACACACCAGGATCACCGTGCACAGTTCCCGTCTCCCTAACACTAGGTCAGACTCACACCGTGAGCACCGTGCACAGTTCCCGTCTCCCTATCCCTGGGTCAGACCCACACCGGGAGCAGCGTACACAGTTCCCGTCTCCCTATCCCTGTGTCAGACCCACACCAGGATCACCATGCACAGTTCCCGTCTCCCTATCCCTGGGTCAGACCCACACCAGGATCACCATGCACAGTTCCCATCTCCCTACCCCTGGGTCGGACCCACACCGGGAGCACCGTGCACAGTTCCCATCTCCCTATCTCTGGGTCGGACCCACACCGGGAGCACCGTGCATAGTTCCCATCTCCCTATCCCTGGGTCAGACACACACCAGGATCACCGTGCACAGTTCCCGTCTCCCTAACACTAGGTCAGACCCACACCGGGTGCACCATGCACAGTTCCCGTCTCCCTATCCCTGGGTCAGACCCACACCGGGAGCACCGTGCACAGTTCCCGTCTCCCTATCCCTGGGTCAGACCCACACCGGGAGCACCATGCACAGTTCCCGTCTCCCTATCCCTGTGTCAGACCCACACCGGGAGCACCATGCACAGTTCCCATCTCCCTATCCCTGGGTCAGACCCACACCGGGAGCACCGTGCACAGTTCCCATCTCCCTATCCCTGGGTCGGACCCACACCGGGAGCACCGTGCACAGTTCCCATCTCCCTATCCCTGGGTCGGACCCACACCGGGAGCACCGTGCACAGTTCCCATCTCCCTGTCCCTGGGTCGGACCCACACCGGGAGCACCGTGCATAGTTCCCATCTCCCTATCCCTGGGTCAGACACACACCAGGATCACCGTGCACAGTTCCCATCTCCCTAACACTAGGTCAGACCCACACCGTGAGCACCGTGCACAGTTCCCGTCTCCCTATCCTTGGGTCAGACCCACACCGGGATCACTGTGCACAGTGACCGTCTCCCTATCCCTGGGTCAGACCCACACCGGTAGCACCGTGCACAAAGCAAAACAAATCATGGTTATCGAGCAGAAGTGAGAAGGAGGAACTCTAAAGCTTTGATGGAACTTTCTGGAAATTGAGAAGTTTATTGAACTTCTGGTCAGACAGGCATGTTTCTGAAGTTAAAAAGATTGAGAGAGGTGGGAAGGTGTTGGGAAGGAGTTCTCAATAACCCAGGCAGCTAATGGCATAATTGTTGATAGTCTTGGTGTTACAGAGGTAGTGAGGGGTATTGTTGCTGGAGGGGCAGAGGGATTGGTGGAGTTGAGGGAGGGGAATTTCTGGAGTCATCTGGTCTGGAGTTAATGTCTTTGTCCTTCTCTTCCTGCTCCTTTCTCCCTCCCCCTCCCATTCCTCTCTCTCCGCTCCCTATGACCCTACTCCCCTCCCTTCTCCCTTCACCCATCCTTCTGACCCAAATCCCTCCTGCTTCCTTTCCCCACTTGTTCCTCTCCTTCTCTGACTGTCTTCCTTCCATCGTCTGCCCCTCCCTCAAACCCCATTCCCCTCCCTACCTTCTCTTACTTTCTCCTACCCCCACTCTCCCCGGCACTTCTAACCGCTCCCTTCCCTCTGAGTTCTCACCCCTCCCCCACTGGTCTCACTCTCCTACCTCCGTCCTGCTCCACTCTCCTGCTTCTTCTTTCTATTCCCCTCCCTCCTCCCCTCTCCCTCACCCAGGTCACCAACATCCAGAGACCTTCGTCTACTGAGTCCCTGCAGTTGACTCTGCCTCGCCCCCTCCATGTGGCCCAGGCCACGGACAAACTGGAGCGCATCAACCGGCTGGCCAAGTCCATGATCCTCCCGGAATTCCCGGTCCCCAAGGTAGGAGATTCCCGGCTCAGCAGCCTTGGGTGGTGGGAGAGGTCGCAGAGTTGTATGACGCTATCAATCCCATTTTGTTCTCTCCATACTCTGTAATCGTATCTGCCTCCACCACCACCATTCAATGTGTAAAAGGAAACCTGTCCTTTAAACACCCTCCTCTCACCGTTAAGCTTTGGTATTGGACATTTCCACCCTAGGGAAAAGATACTGTGTGTCTACTCTATCATATCTTCCTCTGCCACCACCCCAACAGTACATTGGAGACACCCACCAATCTTCAAACTTAACCCCTCTCACCTTAAATTCATGTCCTCTAGGGTAAGATATTTCAATAATGGAGCAAAGGATGCTGAGGATGACCTGACTGAGCGTGGATAAAGTGCATGATCATAGACTTTTCCCCAGTGTCTGGTAGTCTAAAGTAAAGGGGATAGGTTTAAGATTTAAAGTGGATTTAGATTCTGATTCAGCTGGAGGAAGTAGTAAAGGGGATACAATTATAATGTTTAAAAGACATTTAGATGGGAAAGGTTTAGAGGGATGTGGGTGAAACACAGGCAATCGGGACGAGATCAGGTAGGCTTTGGTCATCTTTGTCAAGTTGGGCTGAAGGGCTGTTTCCGTGCTATATAATTGTTTAATTCAGTGAAAGGTAAATCTTCACAGAGATGTTTGCAGGGCCCCACTGGGTTTAAGGGGAGCAGAAAATGGGGTCCCAGTGGGTTTAAAGAGAGTGGGATGGTTATGTGCATGGTGTGTTTATGAAGGTTTGAGATGACATCCGTGAGTGTGTGTGTTTCTGTGTATAAGTGTTTGAGTTTGTGTTCCCACCCCGTCCTACCATTGGAGAGTCATTAGAGCAATTGCTGCATGTAATTTAGGCGGGCTACCAGCCTACTACCCCTCAGCTCCCTGACCGGCCGCACAGAATAAAGTCTCACACTACAATACAGCAGATCAAATGTGAGTTCCCCCTTCCCCCTCTCCCTTTGTACTCATCTTCCTCTGCTCCTCCCTCTCTCTGTCCCTTTCTATCCCTCATCTCTTCCTCTCCTGTCTGCCCCCCCCACACACATTCATTATATGCCTCAATCGTTCTGTGTGTGCGTCTATCTCAGTCTTTCACTCTCACTCCTCTGCCACCACTCTCCCTCTGTCCCTTTGTCTCTCGGTCTCTCCCTCTCAATGTGTCTTTCTTTCCCTCTCCCTCTTTCTTTCTACCACTTCTCTCTTTTTCCCTTTCTCCATTTCTCTCTCTCCCCCACCCTCTTTCTCCCCTCCTCCCCCCTCTGCAGGGCAGGTTGTACAGACCACAGCAGGAGCACTGTGTGCAGTTCTGGTCACCACGCTGCAGGGAGGAGGTGACTGAGCTGGAGAGGGGGCAGAGGAGGTTCACCAGAACCTTGGTCTGGATGGAGCATTTTATCTACAAGTCTGGAGCATACTGTCCATATAGATCACTTCACCCCATCAGTATGTTGAGGTAGAACAAGGGAAAAGCAATAACAGAATGCAGAAGGAAGTGTTACAGTTTCAGAGAAAGTGCAGTGCAGACAGACAGTCAGGTGCGAGGCCACGGCGAGGTAGTTTGTCAGGTCACCAGTCCGTCTTATCAAACTAAGGATATTACTAAGTCCACGGAGGGGAGGCTGGTTTCCATGCTGTGCTGAGTTGTGTCCACAACTCTCCGGCTTTCTGTGGTTCCGGGCAGAGTAGTTGTCTTACCAAACCGTGATGCATCTGGGTATGATGCTTTCTATGGTGCATCGATAAAAAATCAGCGAGGGTCAAAGGGGACATGGCAAATTTCCTTGAGCTCCTGATGAAGTAGCATGCTCACCATTTGCCCACCTTTGACCCACATCCCTCTAAACCTTCCCTATCCATGTACCTGTCCAAATGTCTTTTAAATATTGTTAATGTCCCACTTCCTCTGGCAGCTCATTCCATATACAGGCCACGCACTGGGTGAAGAAGTTGCCCCTCAGGTCCCCTTTAAATTTCTCCCCCTCACCTTAATCCTGTACCCTCCAGGTTTTGGTTTCCTTTCCCTGAGGGAAAAGACTGTGCACATTCGATAGAACCATAGAAACTACAGCACAGAAACAGGCCTTTTGGCCCTTCTTGGCTGTGCCGAACCATTTTCTGCCTAGTCCCACTGACCTGCACACGGACCATATCCCTCCATACACCTCCCATCCATGTATCTGTCCAATTTATTCTTAAATGTTAAAAAAGAACCCGCATTTACCACCTCGTCTGGCAGCTCATTCCATACTCCCACCACTCTCTGTGTGAAGAAGCCCCCCCTAATGTTCCCTTTAAACTTTTCCCCCCTCACCCTTAACCCATGTCCTCTGGTTTTTTTCTCCCCTTGCCTCAGTGGAAAAAGCCTGCTTGCATTCACTCTATCTATACCCATCATAATTTTATATACCTCTACCAAATCAAATTTCCTCTTATCATTCACCTTATCTATGCCCCTCATGGTTTTATACACCTCTATAAGATCATCCCTCAATCTGCTACGCTCCAAGCAATAAAATTCCAACCTGCTCAACCTCTCTTGAGAACCTAGTCCCATGAGTCCTGGCAACATCCTCGTAAATCTCCTCTGCTCTCTTTCCAGCTGAATCATATTGACCTTCATTGTGAGAGGTATAGGTAGGGTGAGGTCTTGACCCCAGACCCTGGTGAGACCATGTCTGGAGCACTGTGTCCTAGGCCACTCTTCTTCCCCGAGGAGGGATGGACGTGCCACAGAGGGAGTGGGGTGGAGGTCCCACCAGACCCATCCCTGGGATGGAGGGGTCGTCCTGTGAGGAGAGATCGGGCAGCTGGGTCCTGAACTCTCTGAGGTTTGGCAAAGTAAGAGATCTCATTAGAAGGTATGGGGGTCTGGACAGGGGAGAAGGAAGGGAGACAATGTTTCCCTTGGGCTGACAGGTCTACAACTGGGGTCCCAGTCTCAGATTGAGGAGACAGAGCCGGAGAGATTTCTTCACCCATAGAAGCGGGGGCTGAACCGTTGGAACATAGAAACATAGAAAATAGGTGCAGGAGTAGGCCATTCGGCCCTTCGAGCCTGCACCGCCATTTATTATGATCATGGCTGATCATCCAACTCAGAACCCCGCCCCAGCCTTCCCTCCATACCCCCTGATCCCCGTAGCCACAAGGGCCATATCTAACTCCCTCTTAGATATAGCCAATGAACTGGCTTCAACTGTTTCCTGTGGCAGAGAATTCCACAGATTCACCACTCTCTGTGTGAAGAAGTTTTTCCTAATCTCGGTCCTAAAAGGCTTTCCCTTTATCCTCAAACTGTGGCCCCTCGTTCTGGACTTCCCCAACATTGGGAACAATTTTCCTGCATCTAGCCTGTCCAATCCCTTTAGGATCTTATACGTTTCAATCAGATGCCCCCTCAATCTTCTAAATTCCAACGAGTACAAGCCCAGTTCATCCAGTCTTTCTTCATATGAAAGTCCTGCCATCCCAGGAATCAATCTGGTGAACCTTCTTTGTACTCCCTCTATGGCAAGGATGTCTTTCCTCAGATTAGGGGACCAAAACTGCACACAATACTCCAGGTGTGGTCTCACCAAGGCCTTGTACAACTGCAGTAGTACCTCCCTGCTCCTGTACTCGAATCCTCTTGCTATAAATGCCAGCATACCATTCGCCTTTTTCACTGCCTGCTGTACCTGCATGCCCACTTTCAATGACTGGTGTATAATGACACCCAGGTCTCGTTGCACCTCCCCTTTTCCTAATCGGCCACCATTCAGATAATAATCTGTTTTCCTATTTTTGCCACCAAAGTGGATAACTTCACATTTATCCACATTAAATTGCATCTGCCATGAATTTGCCCACTCACCCAACCTATCCAAGTCACCCCGCATCCTCTTAGCATCCTCCTCATAGCTAACACTGCCGCCCAGCTTCGTGTCATCCGCAAACTTGGAGATGCTGCATTTAATTCCCTCATCCAAGTCATTAATATATATTGTAAACAACTGGGGTCCCAGCACTGAGCCTTGCGGTACCCCACTAGTCACTGCCTGCCATTCTGAAAAGGTCCTGTTTATTCCCACTCTTTGCTTCCTGTCTGCTAGCCAATTCTCCATCCACATCAATACCTTACCCCCAATACCATGTGGTTTAAGTTTGCACACTAATCTCCTGTGTGGGACCTTGTCAAAAGCCTTCTGAAAATCCAAATATACCACATCCACTGGTTCTCCCCTATCCACTCTACTAGTTACATCCTCAAAAAATTCTATGAGATTCGTCAGACATGATTTTCCTTTCACAAATCCATGCTGACTTTGTCCGATCATTTCACCGCTTTCCAAATGTGCTGTTATCACATCCTTGATAACTGACTCCAGCAGTTTCCCCACCACCGACGTTAGGCTAACCGATCTATAATTCCCCGGTTTCTCTCTCCCTCCTTTTTTAAAAAGTGGAGTTACATTAGCCACCCTCCAATCCTCAGGAACTAGTCCAGAATCTAACGAGTTTTGAAAAATTATCACTAATGCATCCACTATTTCTTGGGCTACTTCCTTAAGCACCCTGGGATGCAGACCATCTGGCCCTGGGGATTTATCTGCCTTCAATCCCTTCAATTTACCTAACACCACTTCCCTACTAACATGTATTTCGCTCAGTTCCTCCATCTCACTGGACCCTCTGTCCCCTACTATTTCTAGAAGATTATTTATGTCCTCCTTAGTGAAGACAGAACCAAAGTAATTATTCAATTGGTCTGCCATGTCCTTGCTCCCCATAATCAATTCACCTGTTTCTGTCTGCAGGGGACCTACATTTGTCTTTACCAGTCTTTTCCTTTTTACATATCTATAAAAGCTTTCACAGTCCGTTTTTATGTTTCCTGCCAGTTTTCTCTCATAATCTTTTTTCCCCTTCCTAATTAAGCCCTTTGTCCTCCTCTGCTGAACTCTGAATTTCTCCCAGTCCTCAGGTGAGCCACTTTCTCTGGCTAATTTGTATGCTTCTTCTTTGGAATTGATACTATCCCTAATTTCTCTTGTCAGCCACGGGTGCACTACCTTCCTTGATTTATTCTTTTGCCAAACTGGGATGAACAATTGTTGTAGTTCATCCATGCAACCTTTAAATGCTTGCCATTGCATATCCAGCGTCAATCCTTTAAGTGTCATTTGCCAGTCTATCTTAGCTAATTCACGTCTCATATCTTCAAAGTTACCCCTCTTTAAGTTCAGAACCTTTGTTTCTGAATTAACTATGTCACTCTCCATCTTAATGAAGAATTCCACCATATTATGGTCACTCTTACCCAAGGGGCCTCTTACGACAAGATTGCTAATTAACCGTTCCTCATTGCTCAAAACCCAGTCCAGAATAGCCTGCTCTCTCGTTGGTTCCTCGACATGTTGGTTCAAAAAACCATCCCGCATACATTCCAAGAAATCCTCTTCCTCAGCACCTTTACCAATTTGGTTCACCCAATCTACATGTAGATTGAAGTCACCCATTATAACTGCTGTTCCTTTATTGCACACATTTCTAATTTCCTGCTTAATACCATCTCCGACCTCACTACTACTGTTAGGTGGCCTGTACACAACTCCCACCAGTGTCTTCTGCCC
This sequence comes from Mobula birostris, assembly GCF_030028105.1. Classification (NCBI taxonomy): domain Eukaryota; kingdom Metazoa; phylum Chordata; class Chondrichthyes; order Myliobatiformes; family Myliobatidae; genus Mobula; species Mobula birostris. The sequence continues at coordinate 21,374 of NW_027275371.1, forward strand.
CTTAGTGTTACGCAGCTCTACCCATATCGATTCCACATCTTCCCGGCTTATGTCCTTCCTTTCTATTGCGTTAATCTCTTCTTTAACCAGTAACGCCACACCACCTCCCCTTCCTTCATGTCTATCCCTCCTGAATATTGAATATCCCTGAACGTTGAGCTCCCATCCGTGGTCACCCTGGAGCCATGTCTCTGTGATCCCAACTATATCATAATCATTAATAACAATCTGCACTTTAAATTCATCCACCTTATTATGAATGCTCCCTGAATTGACACACAAAGCCTTCAGGCGCTCTTTTACAACTCTCTTAGTCCTTTTACAATTATGCTGAAAAGTGGCCCTCTTTAATGCTTGCCCTGGATTTGTCGGCCTGCCACTTTTACTTTTCTCCTTAGTACTTTTTGCTTCTACCCTCACTTTACACCCCTCTCTCTCTCTGCACTGGTTCCCATCCCCCTGTTGTGAACTAACCTCCTCACGCCTAGCCTCTTTAATTTGATTCCCACCCCCCAACCATTCTAGTTTAAAGTCACCTCAGTAGCCCCCGCTAATCTCCCTGCCAGGATATTGGTCCCCCTAGGATTCAAGTGTAACCCGTCCTTTTTGTACAGGTCACGCCTGCGCAAAAAGAGGTTCCAATGATCCAAAAACTTGAATCCCTGCCCCCTGCTCCAATCCCTCAGCCACGCGTTTATCCTCCACCTCATTGCATTCCTACTCTCACTGTCGCGTGGCACAGGCAGAACTCTTTCGAAGAGAGTCAGAGACTGAGGGAAATTTCAAGGAGGAGGGAATTGGGGTCAGTTGTGGTCTAATGAAATGGGACAGCAGGAATGAGAGGGGCCACATGCCCTCCCCCTTGCTCCTGTTCCATTCAGTACCCACGATAGGAAGCGGGGGTGGCGTCATGCCACAGGGAAGGGTGACCGGAGGGGCAAGTGTCAGGCTCCTGAGTCTGAAACAAGGGAAACCCCACCTTAGCCATTTGGGAATGAGGAATCCCTTTTCCCAGGAATGCTGTGGGATTGGAATTAAAATTGAGGTAGAACAGGGTAAAACAATAACAGAATGCAGAATAAAGCGTAACAGCTACAGGTAGATTGTAAGGCCAAGAGTCCATCTTATCATAATAGGCCACTGTTCAATGGTCTGAAAACAGCAGGGTAGAATCTGTCCTTGAGCCTGGTGCTGTGTGTTTTCAGGCTTTTGTATCTTCTGCCTGATGGGAGGGGGGAGAAGAGAGAATGTCTGGTGTGGGTGGGGTTTTTGATTATTCTGGCTGCTTTGCTGAGACAGTGAGAAGTGTAGACAGAGTCCGTGGAGGGGAGGCTGGTTTCTGTGATGTGCTGAGCTGTGTCCACAACTCTCAGTGGTTTCTTGTGGTCACAGGCAGAGCAGTTGCCACACCAAACCGTTATGCACCCAGAGAGGACATATTGTGTGGTACATCGACAGAGTCATGGTTGGCGCTGCCAGGGGTGGTGGTGGAGGCTGATACATTAGAGACATTTAAGAGACTGTTAGATAGGCACTTGGATGTAAGTAAAATTGAGGGTTCAGGGCTATGTAGGAAGGAAGGATTAGAATGATGGTGGAGTAGGTCTACAGAGATCAGCACAACATTGTGGGCCAAAGGGCCCATACTGTGCTGTACCGTTCTATAGTCTAAGTCAGGGGTACTACAGCACAGAAACAGGTCCTTCAGCCCATGCCAACCTGATTTTCTGCCTAGTCCCACCTAACTGCACCCAGACCATATCCCTCCAAACCCCTCCCATCTGTGTACCTATCCAAACTTCTCTTAAATGTTACAATTGAACCCGCATCTACCACTTCCATTGGCAGCTTGTTCCACATCCTTCACCGCCCTCTGAGTGAATTTCTCCCTCCAGGTTCCTCTTAAATATTTCACCCTTTACCCTAATTGTATGACCTCTAGTTTTAGCCTCACACAATCTGAGGGGAAAAAGTCTGTATGCATTCACCCCATCGATATCCCTCATAGTTTTCTATACCTCTGTAAGATCTCCCCTCATTCTCCTATTCACCAACAAATAAAGTCCTAACCTGTTCAACTTATCCCTTGTGAGGGATGGGGGGAGTGTGATATCGTTTCAGAATAAGTGGTGAGGAGCCTTCGGATGGAAATGAGGAGGGGAATTCCTTCTCTGGGAATGCTCTCCCCCCACATTCTTTCTCTCCCCAGAGAGGTACTGTGGAAGGGTGAACAGTTCTGAGTTGGAGGGCAATGCGAGAGGGAAGGGTTAGATTGATCTCGGAGTAGGTTAAAAGGTCGACATAAAATCAAGGGCCCAAGGACCAGTATTGTTCTGTGTTCTGGATTTCAGGCAATTCCTTCCCACCTTCCTCGCACCTCCCAGCTGACAGGGAGACAGGCAAGAATTGCACGGCAGGGACCCTGCCTCAGTGCAATTCCAGTTCATCAGATTCCCACTCTACTGTCGCGATGAGGCCACACTCAGGCTGGAGGAACAACACTTTATGTTCTGTCTGGGTAGCCTCCAACATGATGGCATGAACATCGATTTCTCTAACTTCCAGTAATGGCACCCTCCCTCCACGCCCCCCGCCCGAGGTAATTATACTCCCTCTTGCTATTAGTTCCTATCTGAACAGTGCTCATGTAGAGAGGGATCTTGGGTCCAAGCCCATAACTTCCTGAAAGTGGCCACACAGCACATACAGTACTCACCTTCATCCATCAAGCAGTCAAGCAAACAACTCAATGGAAATTATCAACCTTTAGTGAGGCAACATTTCAACTAATGATTACAGTTCTCATCTATCCATTACAGCAACAAAGGCGTGGGGGCTACAGCGAGAGCCTCACCAGGATGCTGCCTGGTTTAGAGGGTGCGAGCTATAAGGAGAGGTTGGCCAAACTTGGGTTGTTTTCTCCGGAGTGGCAGAGACTGAGGGGAGACCTGATAGAGGTTGAAAGGTTATGAGAGGCACAGACAGTGCGGAGATGATATCTTTTTCCCAGGGTTGAATTGTCTAATACCAGAAGGCATGCATTTAGGTGAGAGATGGTAAATTCAAAGGAGATGTGTGGGGCAAGTTTGTTACACAGACAGGGCTTGGTGCCTGAAACATGCTGCCAAGGTGGCTGCAGGGGCAGATACAACAGGAGTGTTTAAGAGACTCTTTGACGAACCTGTCAACAGCCGGGGAATGACGGATACCTGCAATGTGCAGGCAGAAGGGAAGAGCTCAGTTTGCCATCAGTAGCTAAGTGCTTCAGCGCAATCTAGTGAGATAAAGAGCCTATTCCCATGTTGTACGGTTCAATGTTCGATGTTATTATCTTCAATATTCTGTGTTCAGGCTATGCACCAGAGGCCCCACTCAAAGGACGACTTTACCAGAGACAACGGCTCCCCACCTACCTCCCCAGTGAGTACTTAAATTTTTCTAGGAAATTTGATCCACTGCCAACAGGCTGTTTGAATTTCACCCTCGTCAAATGTGATACAAACATGTGGAAAGCAGGATCTCCCAGTGGCCACACATTTTAATTCCACATCCCATTCCCATTCTGACATGTCTATCCACGGCCTCCTCTACTGTAAAGATGAAGCCACACTCAGGTTGGAGGAACAACACCTTATATTCCATCTGGGTAGCCTCCAACCTGATGGCATGAACATCGACTTTTCTAACTTCTGCTAAGGCCCCACCTCCCCCTCGTACCCCATCTGTTACTTATTTTTATATACACATTCTTTCTCTCACTCTCCTTTTTCTCCCTCTGTCCCTCTGAATATACCCCTTGCCCATCCTCTGGGTTCCCGCCGCCGCTCCTTGTCTTTCTCCCTGGGCCTCCTGTCCCATGATCCTCTCATATCCCCTTTGCCAATCACCTGTCCAGTCTTGGCTCCATTCCTCCCCCTCCTGTCTTCTCCTATCATTTCGGATCTCCCCCTCCCCCTCCCACTTTCAAATCTCTTGCTCACTCTTCCTTCAGTTAGTCCTGACGAAGGGTCTCGGCCTGAGACGTCGATTGTACCTCTTCCTAGAGATGCTGCCTGGCCTGCTGCGTTCACCAGCAACTTTGATGTGTGTTGCTTGAATTTCCAGCATCTGCAGAATTCCTGTTGTTTACAAACATGTAGAGGGAGCTTCACTGTGTCTGACACTGGGAGTGTGTGATGGGATGGTGTGGAGGGAGATTCACTCTGTGCCTGACCCTGGGAGTGGGTAATGGGAGAGTGTGGAGGGAGATTCACTCCGTTTCTGACCCTGGGAGTGTGTGATGGGTTGGTGTGGAGGGAGATTTACTCTGTGTCTGTTCCTGGAAGTGTGTGATGGGACAGTGTGGAGGGAGAATCACTCTGTGTCTGACCCTGGGTGTGCGTGATAGGACGGTGTGGAGGGAGATTCACTCTGTGTAGGACCCTGGGAGTGTGTGATGGGATAGTGTGGAGGGAGATTCACTCTGTGTCTGTCCCCGGGAGTGTGAGATGGGACAGTGTGGAGGGAGATTCACTCTGTGTCTGACCCTGGGAGTGTGTCATGGGATGGTGTGGAGGGAGATTCACTCTGTGTCTGACCCTGGGAGTGTGTGATGGGACGGTGTGGAGGGAGATTCACTCTGTGTCTGACCCTGGAGGTGTGTGATGGGACAGTGTGGAGTGAGATTCACTCTGTGTCTGACCCTGGGAGTGTGTGATGGGACGTGGAGGGAGAATCACTCTGTGTCTGACCCTGGGAGTGTGTGATGGGACGGTGTGGAGGGAGATTCACTCTGTGTCTGACCCTGGAGGTGTGTGATGGGACTGTGTGGAGTGAGATTCACTCTGTGTCTGACCCTGGGAGTGTGTGATGGGACGTGGAGGGAGAATCACTCTGTGTCTGACCCTGGGAGTGTGTGATGGGTCAGTGTGGAGGGAGATTCACTCTGTGTCTGACCCTGGGAGTGTGTGATGGGACAGTGTGGAGGGACATTAACTCTTTGTCCGGCCCTGGGAGTGTGTGATGGGACGGTGTGGAGGGAGATTCACTCTGTGTCTGACCCCGGGAGTGTGTGATGGGACAGTGTGGAGGGACATTAACTCTCTGTCCGGCCCTGGGAGTGTGTGATGGGACGGTGTGGAGGGAGATTCACTCTGTGTCTGACCCTGGAGGTGTGTGATGGGACAGTGTGGAGTGAGATTCACTCTGTGTCTGACCCTGGGAGTGTGTGATGGGACAGTGTGGAGGGAGATTCACTCTGTGTCTGACCCTGGGAGTGTGTGATGGGACAGTGTGGAGGGAGATACACTCTGTGTCTGACCCTGGGAGTGTGTGATGGGACAGTGTGGAGTGAGATTCACTCTGTGTCTGACCCTGGGAGTGTGTGATGGGACAGTGTGGAGGGAGATTCACTCTGTGTCTGACCCTGGGAGTGTGTGATGGGACAGTGTGGAGGGAGATTCACTCTGTGTCTGACCCTGGGAGTGTGTGATGGGACAGTGTGGAGGGAGATACACTCTGTGTCTGACCCTGGGAGTGTGTGATAGGACAGTGTGGAGTGAGATTCACTCTGTGTCTGACCCTGGGAGTGTGTGATGGGACGTGGAGGGAGAATCACTCTGTGTGTGACCCTGGGAGTGTGTGATGGGACAGTGTGGAGGGAGCTTCACTCTGTGTCTGACCCTGGGAGTGTGTGATGGGACAGTGTGGAGGGAGCTTCACTCTGTGTCTGACCCCGGGAGTGTGTGATGGGACAGTATGGAGGGACATTAACTCTCTGTCCGGCCCTGGGAGTGTGTGATGGGACGGTGTGGAGGGAGATTCACTCTGTGTCTGACCCCGGGAGTGTGTGATGGGACAGTGTGGAGGGACATTAACTCTCTGTCCGGCCCTGGGAGTGTGTGATGGGACGGTGTGGAGGGAGATTCACTCTGTGTCTGACCCCGGGAGTGTGTGATGGGACGGTGTGGAGGGAGATTCACTCTGTGTCTGACCCTGGGAGTGTGTGATGGGACAGTGTGGAGGGAGCTTCACTCTGTGTCTGACCCTTTTTTCTGACCCTTTTTTTTAAATTATTTTTTTAAAACAAAATTCTTTATTACAAATGTCGGTGCTATACAATATTTACAAACCCAGTGAATAACACATTTACTACACTACAAACAGACAATACATGTTAAACCAATATATTGCCATCCTCATCAATGATGGCATTTACACCCCGCGGAGCCCAACGGTCCCGGAACATCTCGACGGTCGCCGTGGACTGTGCGTATTCCTTTTCAATGTTCACCCGGGCTCGAACATACCCCCTAAACATAGCCAGGCAGTCCGCCCGGGGAGAACCTCCTGCCACCCTTTTCCAGGAGCCACGGATGGCAATTTTCGCCAGCCCCAGGAGCAAGTTGACAAGGACATCCTCATCCCTCTGTGCCCCCCTCCTTACTGGATGACCATATATGAATAGGGTGGGACTGAAATGCAACCAGAAGGCGAGAAGCAGCCCACGCAAATACGCAAAAGGGGCTGCAGCCTCACACACTCCACGTACATATGGTACACGGTCTCCTCCAGCCCGCAGAAGTGACACGCGGCTGGGAGATCCGTGTACAAACTGAAGAACTTATTGCAGGGCACCGCTTTATGCAGCACCCTCCAGCCGAGATCCCCAAGGTGCATGGGAAGGACTCCCTTGTAGAGGGACTTCCACTGGGGACCCCCCTCACCTCCAGGTGGAAAGACCGACCGCCATGGCGTGTCGGGACGGTGGACAAATGCTAGGAAGTGGAGGGTGTGGAGCAGCAGCCCATAAAGGTACCTCCTGCCTGCATCCCTAAATGGGATTGTGGGTGTTGATGAAAGACGGCTCAAGTTGTGTGGATTCGTCTCTCGGGTAAGGCTGCGGGGCCTGGGCCCGACGAGCAGCTCAGCCCGAGTCGTTCCACACACCTGAGCCGCACTGACATCCGTTGAGACAGGGCAAGGGTCGGCCAGGACCCCGCCCTCTGCCAGAGGAGGGGATTCCCGGCCTGAGACAACCATGTTCCAGACTCTCAGTAGGTCCTGATAGAAGCCGGGCAGCCTCTGCAAAGCAGCACGGCTAACGCCCGCCGGTGGTAGCTGCATATCTTCGGCAAGACAGCAGCCCCTCCGGAGGAAGAAAGTCGCCAACACGTGCCACCTGGGAGGGTGCTCGGCGTACAGGAATCTCTGCAGCGTCCTGAGGCGGAGAGCCGCCAGTCGTGTGCGTACACACACCAGCGACTGTCCGCCCTCTCCTTCTGGGAGACTCAGAACCGCTGCAGAGACCCAGTGCTTCCTGTTTCCCCAGAAGAAGTCCACTAGCTTCCTCTGCATTCTTGCGACAAAAGGGGCAGGGGGGGCCAAGGTGACCATCCGGTACCACAACATGGAGGCCACCAGCTGGTTTATGACCACCACCCTGCCTCGATAGGAAAACACCCTGAGAAGGCCTGACCAGCGCCCTCGCCGGGCCATGACCTTTGTCTCCAGGTCCTGCCAGTTCGCCAGCCAGGTCTCCCCAGAAGGACTCAGGTAGACTCCCAGATAGAGAAGACGTCTGGTGCTCCACTCAAAAGCTCTCATCTCCTCCGGCAGGGAGTCCACCTGCCACTGGCCTACTAAGAGTCCGGAACATTTCGCCCAGTTGATCCTGGCAGAGGATGCCGCCGAGAAAACATCTTGGCACTCGCGCATCCTCCGCAGGTCACAGGGGTCTGTCATCATGAGGAGTACGTCATCGGCGCAGGCCGAGAGGACGACCCCCATGTCCGGTTCACGCAGAACCAGACCTGTCAGCCTTCGCCGAAGAAGGCCGAGGAATGGCTCGACACAGATCGCATACAGTTGACCGGACATGGGGCACCCTTGACGCACTCCTCTTCGGAAGTGGATAGGTCCTGTCAATGATCCATTAATTTTAACTAGGCACTCTGCGGCAGAGTACAGGAGCCGAACTCGGGCCACAAAGTGTGGTCCGAGCCCAAAAGCCTGCAGGGTGCCCACCAGGAAACTGTGGTCCACCCGGTCAAAAGCCTTCTCCTGGTCAAGAGAAAGAAACGCTGCCGGGGTCCCAGTCTCCTGGAGTAGGTGGATCAGGTCCCGTACTAGGTGGACATTGTCCTGGATGGAGCGGCCCGGGACTGTATAAGATTGGTCAGGATGGACCACCTGTCCAATTACCGAACCCAGACGGTTGGCCATTGCCCGGGCGAAGATCTTGTAGTCCACGCACAAGAGGGAGACCGGCCGCCAGTTCTTTAGCAGGCGGAGGTCTCCCTTCTTGGGCAGTAGGACCACAACAGCTCTCCGCCATGAGAGGGGCATTTCTCCGGTGGCTAGGCTCTCCCCTAGGACAAGGCTGTAATCATCCCCCAGGACATCCCAAAAAGCCTGATAAAACTCAACACTCAGTCCATCCAAACCAGGGGACTTGCCCCTCCGGAGTTGCCGAAGGGCAGTGGACAGCTCCTCCCGAGTCAGGGGGGCATCCAGACGCACTGCGTCCTCTGGGCTGACCTTCGGCAAATCCTCCCAGACCTCATTACACGCCTCCGCATTTGACGGATCAGGCGAGAATAAGGACCGATAGAATGAACGGACCTCGTTGTTAATTCCATCAGGGTCCGTGATGGAGGAGCCATCGGCAGCCAGCAGCTCCACTAGCTGCTTTTGAACTCCCCGCCACCTTTCCAACGAGTAGAAGAAGGGTGAGCCACGGTCCAAATCCTGCAGCATTTGGATCCGTGACCTCACGTACGCACCTCGGGACTGCTGGAGCTGCAGGTTCCTTAGTGCGTCCTTCTTCTCCTGGTATTCCTGCCACAGCTGTTGGTCTCCAGCGGTCGGACCGAGGCGGGATTCCAGGTCAAGCAACGCTCTCTCAAGCCGCTCAACCTCAGAGCTCCGCCTCTTTGTCGACCCCCTAGTGTACTCCCGACATAAAAACCGGATGTGGGCTTTGCCCACATCCCACCATAGCCGTAGGGAGCAGAAATCTCTCCGCCTCTCCTTCCAGGAGACCCAGAAAGCTCGGAATGAATCCCGGAATCGGCTGTCCTCCAGCAGCCGGTTGTTAAAATGCCAGTACCCGGATCCCACCCGAGGGTGTAGTGGAATAAATTCCACCCACACAAGGTGATGATCCGAGCACGACACCGGCCGCATGGAGGACGCCGACACGCGGGAGACGTAGGCCCGAGAGATGTAAATGCGGTCTATCCTGGAACCTCCTTCTCTAGATCTTCTCGAGAAGGCGCTAGAGTTGGGGTGAAGATTCCGCCAGCTGTCCACCAAGTCAAAGGAGCCGACTAGCTCCTTTAACTTTTTTGCCGATGCTGGGTCGCGTTGGAGGCCCGAACGGTCCTCCCCCTCGAGGGTACAATTGAAATCTCCCCCGAGGATGACGCAATCCCCAGGATCGATGGAGCTCAGCAGGGTGGACAGCTGGCAGAATAGGCGCTTCCGCATCACACCGCGCCTGGGAGCATACACATTGATAAAATGCAATGGTACGCCATCCAGGCGCACAACCCGGTGGAGCAGACGGCCGGGCACAACGTCCTGGACTCTTTCAATTACTGGCTGGAAGGTCGGGGCCAACAGGATCGCCACCCCGCTAGAAATGGAGCTGAGGTGGCTCATGTAGACCCCGCCCCGCCACTCCAGGAGCCAAGCAGACTCGTCCCCAGGGATGGTATGGGTTTCCTGCAGGAAACTCACCGTATACCGCCCATCCCTGAGGGCTGAGAGATTGTTATGCCTGCGAAGAGGACCCCTGCTGCCGTTTACGTTGAGACTAGCTATGGTAAGCTTCATGACGGGAGCACACTAGGTCTCAGCAGCTGTGCCCATTTCGGTGAGAGCGGAGGCGCCCTCCACCACACTGTCCGGAAAGAAAGCAAGGTTACTTTTTGCCTTCCGGGCTCGAGCGGTACCAGCGACACCCTGTGACCCACCATCCCCCGTAGGAGCGAGGCTGCTTCTCCCTCTAATGTCCCTTACTAGGTCATCTAGGAAAGATTTTAGTTGCCGTCTGTCGTTCCCCGCCACCGCATTCCTCTTTCCCTTTCCCTTTCGTCCGAGGATGACTCGCAGGGACCTCACCAGCCTCGGCATGCTGGGCCAGCGTAGCGAGGCTAGTTGAGGCCGGTGCTTGGCACCCTCAGAGGTAAGAATAAAATGCTTAATTTCCTCTACAGGTATCAATGGGGACTTCTCAGGAGGGGTGAGGATGTCCATTATTTCACTATCGAAAGAGTCCCCCTCCAACCCGTCACTGCAGACAGAATCCCAATCGGCCTCCCCGCATGTTCCAAAAGATGGCTGCGCTTGTGACCCATACCGCGCAGCGGGCACCTCGCTCTTACCTGCCCGCTCCACCGTCGCATCAGCCTCATCCACATTTGCGACAGTGGAGGGACAATCCCCAGGGACTCCCTGCAAGTCATTAATTGCTGGGGTCGACGTGCACAGAAAACCGCCCTCCCCAGGGGGCAGGCATAGAGGGGAACCCGGCACCTTTGGTCCAAGGGATTCACAAGCAGCCTGGTGCTGAGAATGAGAGAGCTTTGTCTCGTCTCCTCTTACATTATTTGGTACACTGGCCTCCAGAGAGGCGCTGACTTGTAGGTCCTGGGTGGAGGCCTCCAGGGCTGCCTCATTTGTGCAAACAGGGCTATCACAAGCTATTTGCACAACCACACCATCTTCCCCAGGACTGGTGGCAACATTTGGGGACTCAGGTTTAGAACCAACCCCTACCCGGATTCCCACCCCTTCCTGGGACTCCTCCGCATCTACATCCCCTGCCCTCTTGCGGGAACGTTCCCTTCTCCTCTTCACACCGGAGGAGCACACAGGTGCAGGCTTCACCGATGGGGCGGCGCTCTCTGTTTCCATCGCCCCGTCTGCTTGCGCACCTCCACGAGCCCCACGCTCCACTTCAGGCGAAATGGGCGTGAGCTCTGCAGCCTCAAAGGCCCGCTTCTTACTGTGTTTGGATTTCCCCTTTGCCTTCTTACTCCGCACAGACTCCACCCCGTCCCCCACCTGAACCACAGGGAGAGGAGCAGGGACCGACCCAACCGTAGGAGTAGGGACAGGGGTAGGGGTAGGGGCAGGGTGAGGGGCTGGGGCAGGATCACGGGCAGGGGCAGGGTCAGATGCAGGCGCAGACGCACGCGCAGGAGTAGGATCAGGGGCAGAGGTAGCTGGGGCACTGGTGCCCGAAATGGGCTCCCTCGGGTTCCGGGCGGCAGGACAGTCCCTCCGAAAGTGCCCCACCTCCCTGCACGCATGGCACCGCGGGCGCTCAGAGCTCCAGTACACCTGATAATCCACTCCCTCGTGCCGGACAGTAAACCGGCCCTCAACATCGTCCTCCCTTTCCAGCTGCATGAATACCTGACGCCGGAAAGAGATTACGGTGCGGAGGGTGCGTCTCTTAAATTTGTGTCGGATGGCAGTGATCTCCGACCTTACTTGCCCTAAACGGGCCAGTGGGGGTAGCAAGTCCTCATTTGGAATGAAAGGCTTAACATGCCCAAGCACGATACGTTGCGTGGGGGCCGTCACCAGCTCCATAGGTAAAAAGATGTTGTCTACCGTGACTCCCCTGCTTAGGGCCCGGTGCACTAGCTCTTCATTCGCCAGATAAAACACCGCCTTTCCGAACTCCTTCTCGGTGGCCAGAATACCACCTTTCCCAACAAGGTCCTCCATTGCCTCCGTACACTTTTCTAGTGTCATTCCAGGACGCAAAATACATTGCACCCCACGTTCCACCTTCACCGACCGAAAAAGGGCGTTGTCCGAGGCCGGGGAGGCAGCCGCCCTTGCATAACTCCCCGAAGGCCCGCGACTCCCCGGAGACCGGTCCGGCATGCTGGCGCTCTTTCCAGTCCGAGAATCCTACAGCGGTGCCGGTTAGAAGTCCTGGAACGAGTCGAATAACTGGCCGGGAAAGTTTGCAGTCGACAGTTCCTCGCTGGCTCGACGCCAGGAAAGGCTCCGTCGGACTTGCAGAGACCCAGGCCGGGAGAGGCCGAAACGTCCTTCCAGATGCTTCGGCACCAACACCGGACGAAAATCAGGAAAACAATGGAGGAGGAACGTTGCCCCGATGTCAATGGGGGGAACGACGGCATTTGCCTCCGCTTTTGGAGCGAACCGGCTTCCTGGCGAGTTGCCAGCGGCCGCAGCTGGGAGCTACGCAGTTAGCAGCCGCCAACAAACCCAGCCCAAACCGGCAGTAAAACTGCACACCGAGTTTCCACACCAGCGCCGTCACTCACTCGGTTGTTCAAGAGACTTTTAGAGCCACCTCCAAAGTATTCCACGAACTTTATCCAGTAGTTTTGCCTCGATTTCCCCCAGCTCAGTCAGCACAGCTCCTCTCTGTGTCTGACCCCGGGAGTGTGTGATGGGACAGTGAGGAGGGAGATTCACTCTGTGTCTGACCCCGGGAGTGTGTGATGGGACGGTGAGGAGGGAGATTCACTCTGTGTCCGACCCTGGGAGTGTGTGATGGGACAGTGTGGAGGGAGCTTCACTCTGTGTCTGACCCCGGGAATGTGTGATGGGACAGTGTGGAGGGAGCTTCACTCTGTGTCTGACCCCAGGAATGTGAGATGGGACATGTGGAGACAGATTCACACTGTGTCTGACCCTGGGAGTGTGTGATGTGATGGTGTGGAGGGAGATTCACTGTGTCTGACCCTGGGAGTGTGTGATGGGACGGTCTGGAGAGATATCCACTATGTATCTGATCCTGGTATGTTTGATGGGATGGTGTGGAGGGAGATTCACTCTGTGTCTGACCGCGGGAGTGTGTGATGGGATGGTGTGGAGGGAGATTCACTCTGTGTCTAAGCCCGGGAGTGTGGAGGGTGCTTCACTCTGTGTCTGACCCTGGGAGTGTGTGATGGGACAGTGTGGAGGGAGATTCACTCTGTGTCTGACCCCGGGAATGAGTAATGGGACAGTGTGGAGGGAGCTTCACTCTGTGTCTGACCCTGGGAGTGTGTGAGAGGACAGTGTGGAGGGAGATTCACTCTGTGTCTGACCCCGGAAGTGTGTGATGGGACAGTTCGAAGGGAGATTAACTCTCTGTCTGACCCCAGGAATGTGAGATGGGTCATGTGGAGGCAGATTCACACTGTGTCTGACCCTGGGAGTGTGTGATAGGACAGTGAGGAAAGAGATTCACTCTGTGTCTGACCCCGGGAGTGTGTGATGTGATGGTGTGGAGGGAGATTCACTGTGTCTGACCCTGGGAGTGTGTGATGGGAAGTTGTGGAGGGAGGTTCACGCTGTGTCTGACCCTGGGCGTGTGTAATGGGACAGTGTGGAGGGAGATTCACTCTGTGTCTGACCCCGGGAATGTGTAATGGGACAGTGTGGAGGGAGCTTCACTCTGTGTCTGACCCTGGGAGTGTGTGAGAGGACAGTGTGGAGGGAGATTCACTCTGTGTCTGACCCCGGAAGTGTGTGATGGGACAGTTCGAAGGGAGATTAACTCTCTGTCTGACCCCAGGAATGTGAGATGGGACATGTGGAGGCAGATTCACACTGTGTCTGACCCTGGGAGTGTGTGATGGGACAGTGTGGAGGGACATTAACTCTCTGTCCGGCCCTGGGAGTGTGTGATGGGACGGTGTGGAGGGAGATTCACTCTGTGTCTGACCCCGGGAGTGTGTGATGGGACAGTGTGGAGGGACATTAACTCTCTGTCCGGCCCTGGGAGTGTGTGATGGGACGGTGTGGAGGGAGATTCACTCTGTGTCTGACCCCGGGAGTGTGTGATGGGACGATGTGGAGGGAGATTCACTCTGTGTCTGTCCCCGGGAGTGTGAGATGGGACAGTGTGGAGGGAGATTCACTCTGTGTCTCACCCCGGGAGTGTGTGATGGGACAGTGTGGAGGGAGATTCACTCTGTGTCCAACCCCGGGAGTGCGGAGGGTGCTTCACTCTGTGTCTGACCCTGGGAGTGTGTGATGGGATGTTGTGGAGGGAGATTGACTCTGTGTCTGACCCCGGGAGTGTGTGATGGGACGGTGTGGAGGGAGATTCACTCTGTGTCTGACCCTGGGAGTGTGTGATGGGACAGTGTGGAGGGAGCTTCACTCTGTGTCTGACCCTGGGAGTGTGTGATGGGACAGTGTGGAGGGAGATGCACTCTCTGTCTGACCCTGGGAGTGTGTGATGGGACGTGGAGGGAGAATCACTCTGTGTCTGACCCTGGGAGTGTGTGATGGGACAGTGTGGAGGGAGCTTCACTCTGTGTCTGACCCTGGGAGTGTGTGATGGGACAGTGTGGAGTGAGATTCACTCTGTGTCTGACCCCGGGAGTGTGTGATGGGACAGTGTGGAGGGAGATTCACTCTGTGTCTGACCCCGGGAGTGTGTGATGGGACAGTGTGGAGGGACATTAACTCTCTGTCCGGCCCTGGGAGTGTGTGATGGGACGGTGTGGAGGGAGATTCACTCTGTGTCTGACCCCGGGAGTGTGTGATGGGACGATGTGGAGGGAGATTCACTCTGTGTCTGACCCTGGGAGTGTGTGATGGGACAGTGTGGAGGGAGCTTCACTCTGTGTCTGACCCTGGGTGTGCGTGATAGGACGGTGTGGAGGGAGATTCACTCTGTGTAGGACCCTGGGAGTGTGTGATGGGATAGTGTGGAGGGAGATTCACTCTGTGTCTGTCCCCGGGAGTGTGAGATGGGACAGTGTGGAGGGAGATTCACTCTGTGTCTCACCCCGGGAGTGTGTGATGGGACAGTGTGGAGGGAGATTCACTCTGTGTCCAACCCCGGGAGTGCGGAGGGTGCTTTACTCTGTGTCTGACCCTGGGAGTGTGTGATGGGATGTTGTGGAGGGAGATTCACTCTGTGTCTGACCCCGGGAGTGTGTGATGGGACGGTGTGGAGGGAGATTCACTCTGTGTCTGACCCTGGGAGTGTGTGATGGGACAGTGTGGAGGGAGCTTCACTCTGTGTCTGACCCTGGGAGTGTGTGATGGGACAGTGTGGAGGGAGATGCACTCTCTGTCTGACCCCGGGAGTGTGTGATGGGACAGTGAGGAGGGAGATTCACTCTGTGTCTGACCCCGGGAGTGTGTGATGGGACGGTGAGGAGGGAGATTCACTCTGTGTCCGACCCTGGGAGTGTGTGATGGGACAGTGTGGAGGGAGCTTCACTCTGTGTCTGACCCCGGGAATGTGTGATGGGACAGTGTGGAGGGAGCTTCACTCTGTGTCTGACCCCGGGAATGTGTGATGGGACAGTGAGGAGGGAGATTCACTCTGTGTCTGACCCCGGGAGTGTGTGATGGGACAGTTCGAAGGGAGATTAACTCTCTGTCTGACCCCAGGAATGTGAGATGGGACATGTGGAGACAGATTCACACTGTGTCTGACCCTGGGAGTGTGTGATGTGATGCTGTGGAGGGAGATTCACTGTGTCTGACCCTGGGAGTGTGTGATGGGACAGTGAGGAGGGAGATTCACTCTGTGTCTGACCCCGGGAGTGTGTGATGGGACGGTGAGGAGGGAGATTCACTCTGTGTCCGACCCTGGGAGTGTGTGATGGGACAGTGTGGAGGGAGCTTCACTCTGTGTCTGACCCCGGGAATGTGTGATGGGACAGTGTGGAGGGAGCTTCACTCTGTGTCTGACCCCGGGAGTGTGTGATGGGACAGTTCGAAGGGAGATTAACTCTCTGTCTGACCCCAGGAATGTGAGATGGGACATGTGGAGACAGATTCACACTGTGTCTGACCCTGGGAGTGTGTGATGTGATGGTGTGGAGGGAGATTCACTCTGTGTCTAAGCCCGGGAGTGTGGAGGGTGCTTCACTCTGTGTCTGACCCTGGGAGTGTGTGATGGGATGTTGTGGAGGGAGGTTCACGCTGTGTCTGACCCTGGGCGTGTGTAATGGGACAGTGTGGAGGGAGCTTCACTCTGTGTCTGACCCCAGGAATGTGTGATGGGATGGTGTGGAGGGAGATGCACTCTGTGTCTGACCCTGGAATTGTGTGATGGGATAGTGTGGAGGGAGATTTACTCTGTGTCTGACCGCAGGAATGTGATATGGGACAGCGTGGAGGCAGATTCACTCTGTCTGACCCTGGGAGTGTGTGATAGGACAGTGAGGAAGGAGATTCACTCTGTGTCTGACACCGGGAGAGTGTGATGGGATGGTGTTGGGGGAGATTCACTGTGTCTGACCCTGGGAGTGTGTGATGGGACGGTCTGGAGAGATATCCACTATGTATCTGATCCTGGTATGTTTGATGGGATGGTGTGGAGGGAGATTCACTCTGTGTCTGACCCTGGGAGTGTGTGATGGGACAGTGTGGAGGGAGATTCACTCTGTGTCTGACCCTGGGAGTGTGTGATGGGACAGTGTGGAGGGAGATACACTCTGTGTCTGACCCTGGGAGTGTGTGATGGGACAGTGTGGAGTGAGATTCACTCTGTGTCTGACCCTGGGAGTGTGTGATGGGACGTGGAGGGAGAATCACTCTGTGTCTGACCCTGGGAGTGTGTGATGGGACAGTGTGGAGGGAGCTTCACTCTGTGTCTGACCCTGGGAGTGTGTGATGGGACAGTGTGGAGTGAGATTCACTCTGTGTCTGACCCCGGGAGTGTGTGATGGGACAGTGTGGAGGGAGATTCACTCTGTGTCTGACCCCGGGAGTGTGTGATGGGACAGTGTGGAGGGACATTAACTCTCTGTCCGGCCCTGGGAGTGTGTGATGGGACGGTGTGGAGGGAGATTCACTCTGTGTCCAACCCCGGGAGTGTGGAGTGAGATTCACTCTGTGTCTGACCCTGGGAGTGTGTGATGGGACGTGGAGGGAGAATCACTCTGTGTCTGACCCTGGGAGTGTGTGATGGGACAGTGTGGAGGGAGCTTCACTCTGTGTCTGACCCTGGGAGTGTGTGATGGGACAGTGTGGAGTGAGATTCACTCTGTGTCTGACCCCGGGAGTGTGTGATGGGACAGTGTGGAGGGAGATTCACTCTGTGTCTGACCCCGGGAGTGTGTGATGGGACAGTGTGGAGGGACATTAACTCTCTGTCCGGCCCTGGGAGTGTGTGATAGGACGGTGTGGAGGGAGATTCACTCTGTGTCTGATCCTGGGAGTGTGTGAGAGGACAGTGAGGAAAGAGATTCACTCTGTGTCTGACCCCGGGAGTGTGTGAGAGGACAGTGTGGAGGGAGATTCACTCTGTGTCTGACCCCGGAAGTGTGTGATGGGACAGTTCGAAGGGAGATTAACTCTCTGTCTGACCCCAGGAATGTGAGATGGGACATGTGGAGGCAGATTCACACTGTGTCTGACCCTGGGAGTGTGTGATAGGACAGTGAGGAAAGAGATTCACTCTGTGTCTGACCCCGGGAGTGTGTGATGTGGTGGTGTGGAGGGAGATTCACTGTGTCTGACCCTGGGAGTGTGTGATGGGACGGTCTGGAGAGATATCCACTATGTATCTGATCCTGGTATGTTTGATGGGATGGTGTGGAGGGAGATTCAGTCTGTGTCTGACCCCAGGAGTGTGTGATGGGATGGTGTGGAGGGAGATTCACTCTGTGTCTGACCGCGGGAGTGTGTGATGGGATGGTGTGGAGGGAGATTCACTCTGTGTCTAAGCCCGGGAGTGTGGAGGGTGCTTCACTCTGTGTCTGACCCTGGGAGTGTGTGATGGGATGTTGTGGAGGGAGGTTCACGCTGTGTCTGACCCTGGGCGTGTGTAATGGGACAGTGTGGAGGGAGCTTCACTCTGTGTCTGACCCCAGGAATGTGTGATGGGATGGTGTGGAGGGAGATGCACTCTTGTGTCTGACCCTGGGATTGTGTGAAGGGATGGTGTGGAGGGAGATTCACTCTGTGTCTGTCCCCGGGAGTGTGAGATGGGACAGTGTGGAGGGAGATTCACTCTGTGTCTCACCCCGGGAGTGTGTGATGGGACAGTGTGGAGGGAGATTCACTCTGTGTCCAACCCCGGGAGTGCGGAGGGTGCTTCACTCTGTGTCTGACCCTGGGAGTGTGTGATGGGATGTTGTGGAGGGAGATTGACTCTGTGTCTGACCCCGGGAGTGTGTGATGGGACGGTGTGGAGGGAGATTCACTCTGTGTCTGACCCTGGGAGTGTGTGATGGGACAGTGTGGAGGGAGCTTCACTCTGTGTCTGACCCTGGGAGTGTGTGATGGGACAGTGTGGAGGGAGATGCACTCTCTGTCTGACCCTGGGAGTGTGTGATGGGACGTGGAGGGAGAATCACTCTGTGTCTGACCCTGGGAGTGTGTGATGGGACAGTGTGGAGGGAGCTTCACTCTGTGTCTGACCCTGGGAGTGTGTGATGGGACAGTGTGGAGTGAGATTCACTCTGTGTCTGACCCCGGGAGTGTGTGATGGGACAGTGTGGAGGGAGATTCACTCTGTGTCTGACCCCGGGAGTGTGTGATGGGACAGTGTGGAGGGACATTAACTCTCTGTCCGGCCCTGGGAGTGTGTGATGGGACGGTGTGGAGGGAGATTCACTCTGTGTCTGACCCCGGGAGTGTGTGATGGGACGATGTGGAGGGAGATTCACTCTGTGTCTGACCCTGGGAGTGTGTGATGGGACAGTGTGGAGGGAGCTTCACTCTGTGTCTGACCCTGGGTGTGCGTGATAGGACGGTGTGGAGGGAGATTCACTCTGTGTAGGACCCTGGGAGTGTGTGATGGGATAGTGTGGAGGGAGATTCACTCTGTGTCTGTCCCCGGGAGTGTGAGATGGGACAGTGTGGAGGGAGATTCACTCTGTGTCTCACCCCGGGAGTGTGTGATGGGACAGTGTGGAGGGAGATTCACTCTGTGTCCAACCCCGGGAGTGCGGAGGGTGCTTTACTCTGTGTCTGACCCTGGGAGTGTGTGATGGGATGTTGTGGAGGGAGATTCACTCTGTGTCTGACCCCGGGAGTGTGTGATGGGACGGTGTGGAGGGAGATTCACTCTGTGTCTGACCCTGGGAGTGTGTGATGGGACAGTGTGGAGGGAGCTTCACTCTGTGTCTGACCCTGGGAGTGTGTGATGGGACAGTGTGGAGGGAGATGCACTCTCTGTCTGACCCCGGGAGTGTGTGATGGGACAGTGAGGAGGGAGATTCACTCTGTGTCTGACCCCGGGAGTGTGTGATGGGACGGTGAGGAGGGAGATTCACTCTGTGTCCGACCCTGGGAGTGTGTGATGGGACAGTGTGGAGGGAGCTTCACTCTGTGTCTGACCCCGGGAATGTGTGATGGGACAGTGTGGAGGGAGCTTCACTCTGTGTCTGACCCCGGGAATGTGTGATGGGACAGTGAGGAGGGAGATTCACTCTGTGTCTGACCCCGGGAGTGTGTGATGGGACAGTTCGAAGGGAGATTAACTCTCTGTCTGACCCCAGGAATGTGAGATGGGACATGTGGAGACAGATTCACACTGTGTCTGACCCTGGGAGTGTGTGATGTGATGCTGTGGAGGGAGATTCACTGTGTCTGACCCTGGGAGTGTGTGATGGGACAGTGAGGAGGGAGATTCACTCTGTGTCTGACCCCGGGAGTGTGTGATGGGACGGTGAGGAGGGAGATTCACTCTGTGTCCGACCCTGGGAGTGTGTGATGGGACAGTGTGGAGGGAGCTTCACTCTGTGTCTGACCCCGGGAATGTGTGATGGGACAGTGTGGAGGGAGCTTCACTCTGTGTCTGACCCCGGGAGTGTGTGATGGGACAGTTCGAAGGGAGATTAACTCTCTGTCTGACCCCAGGAATGTGAGATGGGACATGTGGAGACAGATTCACACTGTGTCTGACCCTGGGAGTGTGTGATGTGATGGTGTGGAGGGAGATTCACTCTGTGTCTAAGCCCGGGAGTGTGGAGGGTGCTTCACTCTGTGTCTGACCCTGGGAGTGTGTGATGGGATGTTGTGGAGGGAGGTTCACGCTGTGTCTGACCCTGGGCGTGTGTAATGGGACAGTGTGGAGGGAGCTTCACTCTGTGTCTGACCCCAGGAATGTGTGATGGGATGGTGTGGAGGGAGATGCACTCTGTGTCTGACCCTGGAATTGTGTGATGGGATAGTGTGGAGGGAGATTTACTCTGTGTCTGACCGCAGGAATGTGATATGGGACAGCGTGGAGGCAGATTCACTCTGTCTGACCCTGGGAGTGTGTGATAGGACAGTGAGGAAGGAGATTCACTCTGTGTCTGACACCGGGAGAGTGTGATGGGATGGTGTTGGGGGAGATTCACTGTGTCTGACCCTGGGAGTGTGTGATGGGACGGTCTGGAGAGATATCCACTATGTATCTGATCCTGGTATGTTTGATGGGATGGTGTGGAGGGAGATTCACTCTGTGTCTGACCCTGGGAGTGTGTGATGGGACAGTGTGGAGGGAGATTCACTCTGTGTCTGACCCTGGGAGTGTGTGATGGGACAGTGTGGAGGGAGATACACTCTGTGTCTGACCCTGGGAGTGTGTGATGGGACAGTGTGGAGTGAGATTCACTCTGTGTCTGACCCTGGGAGTGTGTGATGGGACGTGGAGGGAGAATCACTCTGTGTCTGACCCTGGGAGTGTGTGATGGGACAGTGTGGAGGGAGCTTCACTCTGTGTCTGACCCTGGGAGTGTGTGATGGGACAGTGTGGAGTGAGATTCACTCTGTGTCTGACCCCGGGAGTGTGTGATGGGACAGTGTGGAGGGAGATTCACTCTGTGTCTGACCCCGGGAGTGTGTGATGGGACAGTGTGGAGGGACATTAACTCTCTGTCCGGCCCTGGGAGTGTGTGATGGGACGGTGTGGAGGGAGATTCACTCTGTGTCCAACCCCGGGAGTGTGGAGTGAGATTCACTCTGTGTCTGACCCTGGGAGTGTGTGATGGGACGTGGAGGGAGAATCACTCTGTGTCTGACCCTGGGAGTGTGTGATGGGACAGTGTGGAGGGAGCTTCACTCTGTGTCTGACCCTGGGAGTGTGTGATGGGACAGTGTGGAGTGAGATTCACTCTGTGTCTGACCCCGGGAGTGTGTGATGGGACAGTGTGGAGGGAGATTCACTCTGTGTCTGACCCCGGGAGTGTGTGATGGGACAGTGTGGAGGGACATTAACTCTCTGTCCGGCCCTGGGAGTGTGTGATAGGACGGTGTGGAGGGAGATTCACTCTGTGTCTGATCCTGGGAGTGTGTGAGAGGACAGTGAGGAAAGAGATTCACTCTGTGTCTGACCCCGGGAGTGTGTGAGAGGACAGTGTGGAGGGAGATTCACTCTGTGTCTGACCCCGGAAGTGTGTGATGGGACAGTTCGAAGGGAGATTAACTCTCTGTCTGACCCCAGGAATGTGAGATGGGACATGTGGAGGCAGATTCACACTGTGTCTGACCCTGGGAGTGTGTGATAGGACAGTGAGGAAAGAGATTCACTCTGTGTCTGACCCCGGGAGTGTGTGATGTGGTGGTGTGGAGGGAGATTCACTGTGTCTGACCCTGGGAGTGTGTGATGGGACGGTCTGGAGAGATATCCACTATGTATCTGATCCTGGTATGTTTGATGGGATGGTGTGGAGGGAGATTCAGTCTGTGTCTGACCCCAGGAGTGTGTGATGGGATGGTGTGGAGGGAGATTCACTCTGTGTCTGACCGCGGGAGTGTGTGATGGGATGGTGTGGAGGGAGATTCACTCTGTGTCTAAGCCCGGGAGTGTGGAGGGTGCTTCACTCTGTGTCTGACCCTGGGAGTGTGTGATGGGATGTTGTGGAGGGAGGTTCACGCTGTGTCTGACCCTGGGCGTGTGTAATGGGACAGTGTGGAGGGAGCTTCACTCTGTGTCTGACCCCAGGAATGTGTGATGGGATGGTGTGGAGGGAGATGCACTCTTGTGTCTGACCCTGGGAGTGTGTGATGGGACAGTGCGGAGGGAGATTCACTCTCTGTCTGACCCTGGAGGTGTGTGATGGGATGTTGTGGAGGGAGGTTCACGCTGTGTCTGACCCCGGGAGTGTGTGATGGGACGGTCTGGAGAGATATCCACTATGTATCTGATCCTGGTATGTTTGATGGGATGGTGTGGAGGGAGATTAACTCTGTGACTGATCCCGGGACTGTGTGATGCGACAGTGCGGAGGGACATTAACTCTCTGTCTGACCCTGGGAGTGTGTGATGGGACGGTGTGGAGGGAGATTCACTCTGTATCTGACCCTGGAGGTGTGTGATGGGACAGTGTGGAGTGAGATTCACTCTGTGTCTGACCCTGGGAGTGTGTGATGGAACGTGGAGGGAGAATCACTCTGTGTCTGACCCTGGGAGTGTGTGATGGGAGAGTGTGGAAGGAGCTTCACTCTGTGTCTGACCCTGGGAGTGTGTGATGGGACAGTGTGGAGGGAGATTCACTCTGTGTCTGACCCCGGGAGTGTGTGAGAGGACAGTGAGGAGGGAGATTCACTCTGTGTCTGACCCCAGAAGTGTGTGATGGGACAGTTCGAAGGGAGATTAACTCTCTGTCTGACCCCAGGAATGTGAGATGGGACATGTGGAGGCAGATTCACACTGTGTCTGACCTTGGGAGTGTGTGATAGGACAGTGAGGAAAGAGATTCACTCTGTGTCTGACCCCGGGAGTGTGTGATGTGATGGTGTGGAGGGAGATTCACTGTGTCTGACCCTGGGAGTGTGTGATGGGACGGTCTGGAGAGATATCCACTATGTATCTGATCCTGGTATGTGTGATGGGATGGTGTGGAGGGAGATGCACTCTGTGTCTGACCCTGGGATTGTGTGAAGGGATGGTGTGGAGGGAGATTCACTATGTGTCTGACCCCAGCAGTGTGTGATGGGATAGTGTGGAGGGAGATGTACTCTGTGTCTGACTGCAGGAATGTGATATGGGACAGCGTGGAGGCAGATTCACTCTGTGTCTGACCCTGGGAGTGTGTGATAGGACAGTGAGGAAGGAGATTCACTCTGTGTCTGACCCCGGGAGTGTGTGATGGGATGGTGTTGGGGGAGATTCACTGTGTCTGACCCTGGGAGTGTGTGATGGGACGGTCTGGAGAGATATCCACTATGTATCTGATCCTGGTATGTTTGATGGGATGGTGTGGAGGGAGATTCACTCTGTGTCTGACCCCGGGAGTGTGTGATGGGATGGTGTGGCGGGAGATGCACTCTGTGTCTGACCCTGGGAGTGTGTGGAGGGAGCTTCAAACTCGGTCTCACCCTGGGAGTGTGTGATTGGACAGTGTCGAGGGAGATTCAGTCTGTGTCTGACCCTGGGAGTGTGTGATGGGACAGTGTTCAGGGAGATGCACTCTGTGTCTGACTCTGGCAGTGTGTGATGGGACTGTGTGGAGGGAGATTCACTCTGTGTCTGACCCTGGTATGTTTGATGGGACGGTGTGGAGGGAGATTCACTCTGTGTCTGACCCCGGGAGTGTGTGATGGGACGGTGTGGAGGGATCTTCACGCTGTTTCTGACCGTGGGAGTGTGTAATGGGACAGTGTGGAGGGAGATTCACTCTGTGTCTGACCCCGGGAGTGTGAGATGGGATGGTGTGGAGGGAGATTCACTCTGTGTCTGACCGCGGGAGTGTGTGATGGGATGGTGTGGAGGGAGATTCACTCTGTGTCTAAGCCCGGGAGTGTGGAGGGTGCTTCACTCTGTGTCTGACCCTGGGAGTGTGTGATGGGATGTTGTGGAGGGAGGTTCACGCTGTGTCTGACCCTGGGAGTGTGTGATAGGACAGTGAGGAAGGAGATTCACTCTGTGTCTGACCCCGGGAGTGTGTGATGGGATGGTGTTGGGGGAGATTCACTGTGTCTGACCCTGGGAGTGTGTGATGGGACGGTCTGGAGAGATATCCACTATGTATCTGATCCTGGTATGTTTGATGGGATGGTGTGGAGGGAGATTCACTCTGTGCCTGACCCCGGGAGTGTGTGATGGGATGGTGTGGCGGGAGATGCACTCTGTGTCTGACCCTGGGAGTGTGTGGAGGGAGCTTCAAACTCGGTCTCACCCTGGGAGTGTGTGATTGGACAGTGTCGAGGGAGATTCAGTCTGTGTCTGACCCTGGGAGTGTGTGATGGGACAGTGTTCAGGGAGATGCACTCTGTGTCTGACTCTGGCAGTGTGTGATGGGACTGTGTGGAGGGAGATTCACTCTGTGTCTGACCCTGGTATGTTTGATGGGACGGTGTGGAGGGAGATTCACTCTGTGTCTGACCCCGGGAGTGTGTGATGGGACGGTGTGGAGGGAGCTTCACGCTGTTTCTGACCGTGGGAGTGTGTAATGGGACAGTGTGGAGGGAGATTCACTCTGTGTCTGAACCCGGGAGTGTGAGATGGGATGGTGTGGAGGGAGATTCACTCTGTGTC
The DNA here is from genome assembly GCF_030028105.1 of Mobula birostris. Classification (NCBI taxonomy): domain Eukaryota; kingdom Metazoa; phylum Chordata; class Chondrichthyes; order Myliobatiformes; family Myliobatidae; genus Mobula; species Mobula birostris. The sequence continues at coordinate 45,777 of NW_027275371.1, forward strand.
TGACCGCGGGAGTGTGTGATGGGATGGTGTGGAGGGAGATTCACTCTGTGTCTAGGCCCGGGAGTGTGGAGGGTGCTTCACTCTGTGTCTGACCCTGGGAGTGTGTGATGGGATGTTGTGGAGGGAGGTTCACGCTGTGTCTGACCCTGGGCGTGTGTAATGGGACAGTGTGGAGGGAGATTCACTCTGTGTCTGACCCCGGGAATGTGTAATGGGACAGTGTGGAGGGAGCTTCACTCTGTGTCTGACCCTGGGAGTGTGTGAGAGGACAGTGTGGAGGGAGATTCACTCTGTGTCTGACCCCAGAAGTGTGTGATGGGACAGTTCGAAGGGAGATTAACTCTCTGTCTGACCCCAGCAATGTGAGATGGGACATGTGGAGGCAGATTCACACTGTGTCTGACCTTGGGAGTGTGTGATAGGACAGTGAGGAAAGAGATTCACTCTGTGTCTGACCCCGGGAGTGTGTGATGTGATGGTGTGGAGGGAGATTCACTGTGTCTGACCCTGGGAGTGTGTGATGGGACGGTCTGGAGAGATATCCACTATGTATCTGATCCTGGTATGTTTGATGGGATGGTGTGGAGGGAGATTCAGTCTGTGTCTGACCCCAGGAGTGTGTGATGGGATGGTGTGGAGGGAGATTCACTCTGTGTCTGACCGCGGGAGTGTGTGATGGGATGGTGTGGAGGGAGATTCACTCTGTGTCTAAGCCCGAGAGTGTGGAGGGTGCTTCACTCTGTGTCTGACCCTGGGAGTGTGTGATGGGATGTTGTGGAGGGAGGTTCACGCTGTGTCTGACCCTGGGAGTGTGTGATAGGACAGTGAGGAAGGAGATTCACTCTGTGTCTGACCCCGGGAGTGTGTGATGGGATGGTGTTGGGGGAGATTCACTGTGTCTGACCCTGGGAGTGTGTGATGGGACGGTCTGGAGAGATATCCACTATGTATCTGATCCTGGTATGTTTGATGGGATGGTGTGGAGGGAGATTCACTCTGTGCCTGACCCCGGGAGTGTGTGATGGGATGGTGTGGCGGGAGATGCACTCTGTGTCTGACCCTGGGAGTGTGTGGAGGGAGCTTCAAACTCGGTCTCACCCTGGGAGTGTGTGATTGGACAGTGTCGAGGGAGATTCAGTCTGTGTCTGACCCTGGGAGTGTGTGATGGGACAGTGTTCAGGGAGATGCACTCTGTGTCTGACTCTGGCAGTGTGTGATGGGACTGTGTGGAGGGAGATTCACTCTGTGTCTGACCCTGGTATGTTTGATGGGACGGTGTGGAGGGAGATTCACTCTGTGTCTGACCCCGGGAGTGTGTGATGGGACGGTGTGGAGGGAGCTTCACGCTGTTTCTGACCGTGGGAGTGTGTAATGGGACAGTGTGGAGGGAGATTCACTCTGTGTCTGAACCCGGGAGTGTGAGATGGGATGGTGTGGAGGGAGATTCACTCTGTGTCTGACCGCGGGAGTGTGTGATGGGATGGTGTGGAGGGAGATTCACTCTGTGTCTAAGCCCGGGAGTGTGGAGGGTGCTTCACTCTGTGTCTGACCCTGGGAGTGTGTGATGGGATGTTGTGGAGGGAGGTTCACGCTGTGTCTGACCCTGGGCGTGTGTAATGGGACAGTGTGGAGGGAGATTCACTCTGTGTCTGACCCCGGGAATGTGTAATGGGACAGTGTGGAGGGAGCTTCACTCTGTGTCTGACCCTGGGAGTGTGTGAGAGGACAGTGTGGAGGGAGATTCACTCAGTGTCTGACCCCAGAAGTGTGTGATGGGACAGTTCGAAGGGAGATTAACTCTCTGTCTGACCCCAGGAATGTGAGATGGGACATGTGGAGGCAGATTCACACTGTGTCTGACCTTGGGAGTGTGTGATAGGACAGTGAGGAAAGAGATTCACTCTGTGTCTGACCCCGGGAGTGTGTGATGTGATGGTGTGGAGGGAGATTCACTGTGTCTGACCCTGGGAGTGTGTGATGGGACGGTCTGGAGAGATATCCACTATGTATCTGATCCTGGTATGTTTGATGGGATGGTGTGGAGGGAGATTCAGTCTGTGTCTGACCCCAGGAGTGTGTGATGGGATGGTGTGGAGGGAGATTCACTCTGTGTCTGACCGCGGGAGTGTGTGATGGGATGGTGTGGAGGGAGATTCACTCTGTGTCTAAGCCCGAGAGTGTGGAGGGTGCTTCACTCTGTGTCTGACCCTGGGAGTGTGTGATGGGATGTTGTGGAGGGAAGTTCACGCTGTGTCTGACCCTGGGCGTGTGTAATGGGACAGTGTGGTGGGAGCTTCACTCTGTGTCTGACCCCAGGAATGTGTGATGGGATGGTGTGGAGGGAGATGCACTCTGTGTCTGACCCTGGGATTGTGTGAAGGGATGGTGTGGAGGGAGATTCACTTTGTGTCTGACCCCAGCAGTGTGTGATGGGATAGTGTGGAGGGAGATTTACTCTGTGTCTGACTGCAGGAATGTGATATGGGACAGCGTGGAGGCAGATTCACTCTGTGTCTGACCCTGGGAGTGTGTGATAGGACAGTGAGGAAGGAGATTCACTCTGTGTCTGACCCCGGGAGTGTGTGATGGGATGGTGTTGGGGGAGATTCACTGTGTCTGACCCTGGGAGTGTGTGATGGGACGGTCTGGAGAGATATCCACTATGTATCTGATCCTGGTATGTTTGATGGGATGGTGTGGAGGGAGATTCACTCTGTGTCTGACCCCGGGAGTGTGTGATGGGATGGTGTGGCGGGAGATGCACTCTGTGTCTGACCCTGGGAGTGTGTGGAGGGAGCTTCAAACTCGGTCTCACCCTGGGAGTGTGTGATTGGACAGTGTCGAGGGAGATTCAGTCTGTGTCTGACCCTGGGAGTGTGTGATGGGACGGTGTGGAGGGAGATTCACTCTGTGTCTGACTCCGGGGGAGTGTGATGGGACAATGTGGAGGGAGATTCACTCTGTGTCTGACCCCGGGAGTGTGTGATGGGATGGTGTGGAGGGAGATTCACTCTGTGTCTGACCCTGGGAGTGTGTGATGGGACAGTGTGGAGGGAGATTCACTCTGTGTCTGATCCCGGGACTGTGTGATGCGACAGTGCGGAGGGACATTAACTCTCTGTCTGACCCTGGGAGTGTGTGATGGGACGGTGTGGAGGGAGATTCACTCTGTGTCTGACCCTGGAGGTGTGTGATGGGACAGTGTGGAGTGAGATTCACTCTGTGTCTGACCCTGGGAGTGTGTGATGGGACGTGGAGGGAGAATCACTCTGTGTCTGACCCTGGGAGTGTGTGATGGGACAGTGTGGAAGGAGCTTCACTCTGTGTCTGACCCTGGGAGTGTGTGATGGGACAGTGTGGAGGGAGATTCACTCTGTGTCTGACCCCGGGAGTGTGTGATGGGACAGTGTGGAGGGAGCTTCACTCTGTGTCTGACCCCGGGAGTGTGTGATGGGACGGTGTGGAGGGAGATTCACTCTGTGTCTGACCCTGGGAGTGTGTGATGGGACGGTGTGGAGGGAGATTCACTCTGTGTCTGACCCTGGGTGTGTGTGATGGGACAGTGTGGAGAGAGCTTCACTCTGTGTCTGACCCCGGGAATGTGTGATGGGACAGTGAGGAGGGAGATTCACTCTGTGTCTGACCCCGGGAGTGTGTGATGGGACAGTTCGAAGGGAGATTAACTCTCTGTCTGACCCCAGGAATGTGAGATGGGACATGTGGAGACAGATTCACACTGTGTCTGACCCTGGGAGTGTGTGATGTGATGGTGTGGAGGGAGATTCACTGTGTCTGACCCTGGGAGTGTGTGATGGGACGGTCTGGAGAGATATCCACTATGTATCTGATCCTGGTATGTTTGATGGGATGGTGTGGAGGGAGATTCACTCTGTGTCTGACCGCGGGAGTGTGTGATGGGATGGTGTGGAGGGAGATTCACTCTGTGTCTAAGCCCGGGAGTGTGGAGGGTGCTTCACTCTGTGTCTGACCCTGGGAGTGTGTGATGGGATGTTGTGGAGGGACATTAACTCTCTGTCCGGCCCTGGGAGTGTGTGATGGGACGGTGTGGAGGGAGATTCACTCTGTGTCTGACCCCGGGAGTGTGTGATGGGACAGTGTGGAGGGACATTAACTCTCTGTCCGGCCCTGGGAGTGTGTGATGGGACGGTGTGGAGGGAGATTCACTCTGTGTCTGACCCCGGGAGTGTGTGATGGGACGATGTGGAGGGAGATTCACTCTGTGTCTGTCCCCGGGAGTGTGAGATGGGACAGTGTGGAGGGAGATTCACTCTGTGTCTCACCCCGGGAGTGTGTGATGGGACAGTGTGGAGGGAGATTCACTCTGTGTCCAACCCCGGGAGTGCGGAGGGTGCTTCACTCTGTGTCTGACCCTGGGAGTGTGTGATGGGATGTTGTGGAGGGAGATTGACTCTGTGTCTGACCCCGGGAGTGTGTGATGGGACGGTGTGGAGGGAGATTCACTCTGTGTCTGACCCTGGGAGTGTGTGATGGGACAGTGTGGAGGGAGCTTCACTCTGTGTCTGACCCTGGGAGTGTGTGATGGGACAGTGTGGAGGGAGATGCACTCTCTGTCTGACCCTGGGAGTGTGTGATGGGACGTGGAGGGAGAATCACTCTGTGTCTGACCCTGGGAGTGTGTGATGGGACAGTGTGGAGGGAGCTTCACTCTGTGTCTGACCCTGGGAGTGTGTGATGGGACAGTGTGGAGTGAGATTCACTCTGTGTCTGACCCCGGGAGTGTGTGATGGGACAGTGTGGAGGGAGATTCACTCTGTGTCTGACCCCGGGAGTGTGTGATGGGACAGTGTGGAGGGACATTAACTCTCTGTCCGGCCCTGGGAGTGTGTGATGGGACGGTGTGGAGGGAGATTCACTCTGTGTCTGACCCCGGGAGTGTGTGATGGGACGATGTGGAGGGAGATTCACTCTGTGTCTGACCCTGGGAGTGTGTGATGGGACAGTGTGGAGGGAGCTTCACTCTGTGTCTGACCCTGGGTGTGCGTGATAGGACGGTGTGGAGGGAGATTCACTCTGTGTAGGACCCTGGGAGTGTGTGATGGGATAGTGTGGACGGAGATTCACTCTGTGTCTGTCCCCGGGAGTGTGAGATGGGACAGTGTGGAGGGAGATTCACTCTGTGTCTCACCCCGGGAGTGTGTGATGGGACAGTGTGGAGGGAGATTCACTCTGTGTCCAACCCCGGGAGTGCGGAGGGTGCTTCACTCTGTGTCTGACCCTGGGAGTGTGTGATGGGATGTTGTGGAGGGAGATTCACTCTGTGTCTGACCCCGGGAGTGTGTGATGGGACGGTGTGGAGGGAGATTCACTCTGTGTCTGACCCTGGGAGTGTGTGATGGGACAGTGTGGAGGGAGCTTCACTCTGTGTCTGACCCTGGGAGTGTGTGATGGGACAGTGTGGAGGGAGATGCACTCTCTGTCTGACCCCGGGAGTGTGTGATGGGACAGTGAGGAGGGAGATTCACTCTGTGTCTGACCCCGGGAGTGTGTGATGGGACGGTGAGGAGGGAGATTCACTCTGTGTCCGACCCTGGGAGTGTGTGATGGGACAGTGTGGAGGGAGCTTCACTCTGTGTCTGACCCCGGGAATGTGTGATGGGACAGTGTGGAGGGAGCTTCACTCTGTGTCTGACCCCGGGAATGTGTGATGGGACAGTGAGGAGGGAGATTCACTCTGTGTCTGACCCCGGGAGTGTGTGATGGGACAGTTCGAAGGGAGATTAACTCTCTGTCTGACCCCAGGAATGTGAGATGGGACATGTGGAGACAGATTCACACTGTGTCTGACCCTGGGAGTGTGTGATGTGATGCTGTGGAGGGAGATTCACTGTGTCTGACCCTGGGAGTGTGTGATGGGACAGTGAGGAGGGAGATTCACTCTGTGTCTGACCCCGGGAGTGTGTGATGGGACGGTGAGGAGGGAGATTCACTCTGTGTCCGACCCTGGGAGTGTGTGATGGGACAGTGTGGAGGGAGCTTCACTCTGTGTCTGACCCCGGGAATGTGTGATGGGACAGTGTGGAGGGAGCTTCACTCTGTGTCTGACCCCGGGAGTGTGTGATGGGACAGTTCGAAGGGAGATTAACTCTCTGTCTGACCCCAGGAATGTGAGATGGGACATGTGGAGACAGATTCACACTGTGTCTGACCCTGGGAGTGTGTGATGTGATGGTGTGGAGGGAGATTCACTCTGTGTCTAAGCCCGGGAGTGTGGAGGGTGCTTCACTCTGTGTCTGACCCTGGGAGTGTGTGATGGGATGTTGTGGAGGGAGGTTCACGCTGTGTCTGACCCTGGGCGTGTGTAATGGGACAGTGTGGAGGGAGCTTCACTCTGTGTCTGACCCCAGGAATGTGTGATGGGATGGTGTGGAGGGAGATGCACTCTGTGTCTGACCCTGGAATTGTGTGAAGGGATGGTGTGGAGGGAGATTCACTATGTGTCTGACCCCAGCAGTGTGTGATGGGATAGTGTGGAGGGAGATTTACTCTGTGTCTGACCGCAGGAATGTGATATGGGACAGCGTGGAGGCAGATTCACTCTGTGTCTGACCCTGGGAGTGTGTGATAGGACAGTGAGGAAGGAGATTCACTCTGTGTCTGACACCGGGAGAGTGTGATGGGATGGTGTTGGGGGAGATTCACTGTGTCTGACCCTGGGAGTGTGTGATGGGACGGTCTGGAGAGATATCCACTATGTATCTGATCCTGGTATGTTTGATGGGATGGTGTGGAGGGAGATTCACTCTGTGTCTGACCCTGGGAGTGTGTGATGGGACAGTGTGGAGGGAGATTCACTCTGTGTCTGACCCTGGGAGTGTGTGATGGGACAGTGTGGAGGGAGATACACTCTGTGTCTGACCCTGGGAGTGTGTGATGGGACAGTGTGGAGTGAGATTCACTCTGTGTCTGACCCTGGGAGTGTGTGATGGGACGTGGAGGGAGAATCACTCTGTGTCTGACCCTGGGAGTGTGTGATGGGACAGTGTGGAGGGAGCTTCACTCTGTGTCTGACCCTGGGAGTGTGTGATGGGACAGTGTGGAGTGAGATTCACTCTGTGTCTGACCCCGGGAGTGTGTGATGGGACAGTGTGGAGGGAGATTCACTCTGTGTCTGACCCCGGGAGTGTGTGATGGGACAGTGTGGAGGGACATTAACTCTCTGTCCGGCCCTGGGAGTGTGTGATGGGACGGTGTGGAGGGAGATTCACTCTGTGTCCAACCCCGGGAGTGTGGAGTGAGATTCACTCTGTGTCTGACCCTGGGAGTGTGTGATGGGACGTGGAGGGAGAATCACTCTGTGTCTGACCCTGGGAGTGTGTGATGGGACAGTGTGGAGGGAGCTTCACTCTGTGTCTGACCCTGGGAGTGTGTGATGGGACAGTGTGGAGTGAGATTCACTCTGTGTCTGACCCCGGGAGTGTGTGATGGGACAGTGTGGAGGGAGATTCACTCTGTGTCTGACCCCGGGAGTGTGTGATGGGACAGTGTGGAGGGACATTAACTCTCTGTCCGGCCCTGGGAGTGTGTGATAGGACGGTGTGGAGGGAGATTCACTCTGTGTCTGATCCTGGGAGTGTGTGAGAGGACAGTGAGGAAAGAGATTCACTCTGTGTCTGACCCCGGGAGTGTGTGAGAGGACAGTGTGGAGGGAGATTCACTCTGTGTCTGACCCCGGAAGTGTGTGATGGGACAGTTCGAAGGGAGATTAACTCTCTGTCTGACCCCAGGAATGTGAGATGGGACATGTGGAGGCAGATTCACACTGTGTCTGACCCTGGGAGTGTGTGATAGGACAGTGAGGAAAGAGATTCACTCTGTGTCTGACCCCGGGAGTGTGTGATGTGGTGGTGTGGAGGGAGATTCACTGTGTCTGACCCTGGGAGTGTGTGATGGGACGGTCTGGAGAGATATCCACTATGTATCTGATCCTGGTATGTTTGATGGGATGGTGTGGAGGGAGATTCAGTCTGTGTCTGACCCCAGGAGTGTGTGATGGGATGGTGTGGAGGGAGATTCACTCTGTGTCTGACCGCGGGAGTGTGTGATGGGATGGTGTGGAGGGAGATTCACTCTGTGTCTAAGCCCGGGAGTGTGGAGGGTGCTTCACTCTGTGTCTGACCCTGGGAGTGTGTGATGGGATGTTGTGGAGGGAGGTTCACGCTGTGTCTGACCCTGGGCGTGTGTAATGGGACAGTGTGGAGGGAGCTTCACTCTGTGTCTGACCCCAGGAATGTGTGATGGGATGGTGTGGAGGGAGATGCACTCTTGTGTCTGACCCTGGGATTGTGTGAAGGGATGGTGTGGAGGGAGATTCACTATGTGTCTGACCCCAGCAGTGTGTGATGGGATAGTGTGGAGGGAGATTTACTCTGTGTCTGACCGCAGGAATGTGATATGGGACAGTTCGAAGGGAGATTAACTCTCTGTCTGACCCCAGGAATGTGAGATGGGACATGTGGAGGCAGATTCACACTGTGTCTGACCCCGGGAGTGTGTGATGGGACGGTGTGGAGGGAGCTTCACGCTGTTTCTGACCGTGGGAGTGTGTGATGTGATGGTGTGGAGGGAGATTCACTGTGTCTGACCCTGGGAGTGTGTGATGGGACGGTCTGGAGAGATATCCACTATGTATCTGATCCTGGTATGTGTGATGGGATGGTGTGGAGGGAGATGCACTCTGTGTCTGACCCTGGGATTGTGTGAAGGGATGGTGTGGAGGGAGATTCACTATGTGTCTGACCCCAGCAGTGTGTGATGGGATAGTGTGGAGGGAGATGTACTCTGTGTCTGACTGCAGGAATGTGATATGGGACAGCGTGGAGGCAGATTCACTCTGTGTCTGACCCTGGGAGTGTGTGATAGGACAGTGAGGAAGGAGATTCACTCTGTGTCTGACCCCGGGAGTGTGTGATGGGATGGTGTTGGGGGAGATTCACTGTGTCTGACCCTGGGAGTGTGTGATGGGACGGTCTGGAGAGATATCCACTATGTATCTGATCCTGGTATGTTTGATGGGATGGTGTGGAGGGAGATTCACTCTGTGTCTGACCCCGGGAGTGTGTGATGGGATGGTGTGGCGGGAGATGCACTCTGTGTCTGACCCTGGGAGTGTGTGGAGGGAGCTTCAAACTCGGTCTCACCCTGGGAGTGTGTGATTGGACAGTGTCGAGGGAGATTCAGTCTGTGTCTGACCCTGGGAGTGTGTGATGGGACAGTGTTCAGGGAGATGCACTCTGTGTCTGACTCTGGCAGTGTGTGATGGGACTGTGTGGAGGGAGATTCACTCTGTGTCTGACCCTGGTATGTTTGATGGGACGGTGTGGAGGGAGATTCACTCTGTGTCTGACCCCGGGAGTGTGTGATGGGACGGTGTGGAGGGATCTTCACGCTGTTTCTGACCGTGGGAGTGTGTAATGGGACAGTGTGGAGGGAGATTCACTCTGTGTCTGTCCCTGGGAGTGTGAGATGGGATGGTGTGGAGGGAGATTCACTGTGTGTCTGACCCCAGGAGTGTGTGATGGGACAGTGTGGAGGGAGATTCACTCTGCGTCCAACCCCGGGAGTGCGGAGGGTGCTTCACTCTGTGTCTGACCCTGGGAGTGTGTGATGGGATGTTGTGGAGGGAGATTCACGCTGTGTCTGACCCCGGGAGTGTGAGATGGGCTGGTGTGGAGGGCGATTCACTCTGTGTCTGACCCCCTTTTTTTAAAAACAAAATTCTTTATTAGAGATACTGGTGCTCTACAATATGTACAAAAACTGTGAGTAACACAGTTACTTCACTACAGACAATACATGTTAAGCCAAAGTATTACCATCTCCATCAATGATGGCAATTATACTGCGCGGAGCCCAATGGTCCCGGAACACCTCTATGGTCTCCGTGGACTGCGCGTGTTTCTTTTCAATATTCACCCGGGCACGAACATACCCCCGAAACATTGCCAGGCAGTCCGCCCGGGGAGATCCTCCTGCCACCCTCTTCCAGGAGCCACGGATGGCAGTTTTCGCCAGCCCCAGGAGCAAGTTGACAAGGACATCCTCAACCCTCTGTGCCCCCCTCCTTACTGGATGACCTATATAAATAGGGTGGGACTCAATAGGGTGGATATCTCCCATCCCTGAGGAGTGAGAGATTGTTATGCCTGCGAAGAGGACCCCTGCTAATGTTTACTTTTAGACTAGCTATAGTCAGTTTCATGTCCGGAGCACACTAGGCCTCAGCAGCTGTACCCATTCTGGTGAGAGGGGAGGTGCCCTGTACCACAGTGTCCCGAAAAAAAGTAAGAATACCTTTTGCTTTCCGGGCTCGGGTGGTACCAACACCACCCTGTGACCCACCATCTCCCGTAGGAGCGAGGCTGCTTCTCCCTCTGATGTCCCTTACCAGGTTATCCATGGAAGATTTCAGTTGTTGCCTGTCGTTCCCCGAGACCGCATTCCTCTTCCCCTTTCCCTTCCGTCTGAGGATGACTCGCAGGGACCTCACCAGCCTCGGCATGCTGGACCAGCGATGCGGGGCTAGTTGAGGCCGGTGCTTGGCACCCTCAGAGGTGAGAATAAAATGCTTAATTTCCTCTACAGGTATCAATGGGGATTTCTCAGGAGGGGTGAGGATGTCCATTGTTGCACTATCGATGGAGTCCCCCGCCAACCCTTCACTGCAGATAGATTCCCCATCGACCTCCCCGCATGTTCTAATAGATGGCCGCACTTGTGACACACACTGCGCAGCGGGTACCTCGCTCATACCCTCCCCCTCCACTGTCGCATCAGTTTCATCCACAGTTACGACAGTGGAGGGATAATCCCCAGGGACTCCCTGCAAGCCATTAATTGACGGGGTCAGTTTGCAGAGAATATCACCCTCCCCAGGAGACAGGTATGAAGGGGACCCCAGCACCTTTGGTCCAAGGGATTCACATGCAGCCTGATGCTGAGAATGAGAGAGCTTTGTCTCCTCTCCTTACACTATTCCAAACACTGGCCTCCAGAGAGGCGCTGACTTGTAGGTCCTGGGTGGAGGCCTCCAGGGCTGCCTCATTTGTGCAAACAGGGCTATCACAAGCTATTTGCACAACCACACCATCTTCCCCAGGACTGGTGGCTACATCTGGGGACTCAGGTTTAGAACCAACCCCTACCCGGATTCCCACCCGTTCCTGGGACTCCCCCGCATCTACATCCCCTGCCCTCTTGCGGGAACGTTCCCTTCTCCTCTTCACACCGGAGGAGCACACAGGTGCAGGCTTCACCGATGGGGCGGTACACTCCGCTTCCATCACCTCGTCTACCTGCGCACCTCCCCGAGCCCCACGCTCCACTTCAGGCGAAATGGGCGTGAGCTCTGCGGCCTCAGAGGCCGGCTTCTCAGGGTGTTTGGATTTCTTCTTTGCCTCCTTGCCCCGCACAGGCTCCACCCCGTCCCCCAGCTGAACCACAGGGGCAGGAGCAAGGACCGACCCAACCGTAGGAGTAGGGACAGGGACAGGGGGAGGGTGAGGGGCTGGGGCAGGAGTCGGATCAGGGGCAGAGGTAGCTGGGGCACTGGTGCCCCAAAGTGGGCTCCCTAGGGTTTCGGGAGGTAGGACGGTCCCTCCGAAAGTGCCCCACCTCCCTGCATGCATGGCACCGTGGGCGCCTTTCCCCACCAGGTCCTCCAAAATAGCAGCTTTCCCCACCAAGTCCTCCATGGCCTCCGCACACTTTTCCACAGTCATTCCAGGGCGAAAAATACATTGTGCCCCACGTTCCACCGAGGCTGGGGAGGCAGCCGCCTTTGCATAACTCCCCGGAGATCGGTCTGGCATGCTGGCGCTATTTCCAGTCCGAGAATCTTACAGCGGTGCCGGTTGGAAGTCCTGGAGCGCGTCGAATAAATGGCGGGAAAGTTTGTTCTGGACGGTACCTTGCCAGCTTGGCGCCAGAAATGGCTCCGTCAGTCCTGCACAACTCCCAGGCCGGGAGAGGTCGAGACGTCCCTTCAGATTCTCTGGTTCCCACACTGAACGAGAATCAGGAAGATAAAGGAGAAGGAACGTTGCCCCGATGTTGGTGGGGGGAACGACGGCGATGGTCTCCGGTTTTGGAGCGAACCGGCCTCCTGGCGAGTTGCCAGCAGCCGCAGCTGGGAGCTACGCAGTCAGCAGCCGCCAACAAACCCAGCCCAAACTAGCAGTAAAACTCCAAACGTAGCTTCCACACCAAAGCGGTCACTCACTCAGTTGTCCAAGAGACTTTTAAAGCCACCTGCAAAGTATTCCACGAACTTCATGCAGCAGTTTTTCCTCGATTTCTCCCAGCTCAGTCAGCCCATCACCACTCTGTGTCTGAGCCTGGCAGTGTGAGATGGTACAGTGCGGAGGGAGATTAACTCTGTGACTGATCCCGGGACTGTGTGATGCGACAGTGCGGAGGGTCATTAACTCTCTGTCTGACCCTGGAGGTGTGTGATGGGATGTTGTGGAGGGAGGTTCACGCTGTGTCTGACCCCGGGAGTGTGTGATGGGACAGTGAGGAGGGAGATTCACTCTGTGACTGATCCTGGGAGTGTGTGATGGGACAGTGCGGAGGGACATTAACTCTCTGTCCGGCCCTGGGAGTGTGTGATGGGACGGTGTGGAGGGAGATTCACTCTGTGTCTGACCCTGGGAGTGTGTGATGGGATGGTGTGGAGGGAGATTCACTCTGTGTCTGACTCTGGGAGTGTGTGATGGGATGGTGTGGAGGGAGATTCACTCTGTGTCTGACTCTGTGAGTGTGTGATGGGATGGTGTGGAGGGAGATACACTCTGTGTCTGACCCTGGGAGTGTGTGATGGGACAGTGCGGAGGGAGATTCACTCTCTGTCTGACCCTGGAGGTGTGTGATGGGATGTTGTGGAGGGAGGTTCACGCTATGTCTGACCCCGGGAGTGTGTGATGGGACGGTCTGGAGAGATATCCACTATGTATCTGATCCTGGTATGTTTGATGGGATGGTGTGGAGGGAGATTAACTCTGTGACTGATCCCGGGACTGTGTGATGCGACAGTGCGGAGGGACATTAACTCTCTGTCTGACCCTGGGAGTGTGTGATGGGACGGTGTGGAGGGAGATTCACTCTGTGTCTGACCCTGGAGGTGTGTGATGGGACAGTGTGGAGTGAGATTCACTCTGTGTCTGACCCTGGGAGTGTGTGATGGAACGTGGAGGGAGAATCACTCTGTGTCTGACCCTGGGAGTGTGTGATGGGAGAGTGTGGAAGGAGCTTCACTCTGTGTCTGACCCTGGGAGTGTGTGATGGGACAGTGTGGAGGGAGATTCACTCTGTGTCTGACCCCGGGAGTGTGTGATGGGACAGTGTGGAGGGAGCTTCACTCTGTGTCTGACCCCGGGAGTGTGTGATGGGACGGTGTGGAGGGAGATTCACTCTGTGTCTGACCCCGGGAGTGTGTGATGGGACGGTGTGGAGGGAGATTCACTCTGTGTCTGACCCTGGGTGTGTGTGATGGGACAGTGTGGAGGGAGCTTCACTCTGTGTCTGACCCCGGGAATGTGTGATGGGATGGTGTGGAGGGAGATTCACTCTGTGTCTGACTCTGTGAGTGTGTGATGGGATGGTGTGGAGGGAGATACACTCTGTGTCTGACCCTGGAGTGTGTGATGGGATGGTGTGGAGGGAGATTCACTCTGTGTCTGACCCCGGGAGTGTGTGATGGGATGGTGTGGAGGGAGATTCACTCTGTGTCTGACTCTGGAGTGTGTGATGGGACAGTGTGGAGGGAGATTCACTCTGTGTCTGATCCCGGGACTGTGTGATGCGACAGTGCGGAGGGACATTAACTCTCTGTCTGACCCTGGAAGTGTGTGATGGGACAGTGTGGAGTGAGATTCACTCTGTGTCTGACCCCGGGAGTGTGAGATGGGATGGTGTGGAGGGAGATTCACTCTGTGTCTGACCGCGGGAGTGTGTGATGGAATGGTGTGGAGGGAGATTCACTCTGTGTCTAAGCCCGGGAGTGTGGAGGGTGCTTCACTCTGTGTCTGACCCTGGGAGTGTGTGATGGGATGTTGTGGAGGGAGGTTCACGCTGTGTCTGACCCTGGGCGTGTGTAATGGGACAGTGTGGAGGGAGATTCACTCTGTGTCTGACCCCGGGAATGTGTAATGGGACAGTGTGGAGGGAGCTTCACTCTGTGTCTGACCCTGGGAGTGTGTGAGAGGACAGTGTGGAGGGAGATTCACTCTGTGTCTGACCCCAGAAGTGTGTGATGGGACAGTTCGAAGGGAGATTAACTCTCTGTCTGACCCCAGGAATGTGAGATGGGACATGTGGAGGCAGATTCACACTGTGTCTGACCTTGGGAGTGTGTGATAGGACAGTGAGGAAAGAGATTCACTCTGTGTCTGACCCCGGGAGTGTGTGATGTGATGGTGTGGAGGGAGATTCACTGTGTCTGACCCTGGGAGTGTGTGATGGGACGGTCTGGAGAGAGATCCACTATGTATCTGATCCTGGTATGTGTGATGGATGGTGTGGAGGGAGATGCACTCTGTGTCTGACCCTGGGATTGTGTGAAGGGATGGTGTGGAGGGAGATTCACTATGTGTCTGACCCCAGCAGTGTGTGATGGATAGTGTGGAGGGAGATGTACTCTGTGTCTGACTGCAGGAATGTGATATGGGACAGCGTGGAGGCAGATTCACTCTGTGTCTGACCCTGGGAGTGTGTGATAGGACAGTGAGGAAGGAGATTCACTCTGTGTCTGACCC
>NW_027275372.1:0-60514 GCF_030028105.1 Mobula birostris
CACCTCTCATACTTTCCCCTATCTGGCTGTTGTCCTCGCACATCTCTCATACCTTCCCCTATATCACTGTGTTTTCGCGCACGTCCCATAGTGTCCTCTATATCGCTGTGCTTTCACGCACCTCTCATACCTTCCCCTATATCACCCTGTTTTAGCGCACATCCCATAGCTTCCACTATATAGCCCTGTTTTGCGCACCTCTCATGTCTTCCCCTACATCGCTGTGTTTTCTCGCACCTCTGATGCATTCCCTTGTAGTGCCAAGTTTTTCGCGCACCTCTCATACTTTCCCCTATATCACCGTGTTTTCGCGCACCTCTCATACCTTCCCATATATCGCCGTGTTTTCATACACATCTCATTACCAGTCCCCCTATATCACTGTGTTTTTGCGCACCTCCCATAGCATCTCCTATATCGCTGTGCCTTCGTGCACCTCTCATACCTTCCCCTATATCGCCGTGTTTTCATGCACATCTCATAACGTCCCCTATATTGCTGGGTTTTCACGCACCTCTCATAACTTCCCCTTTATCGCCCTGTTTTTGCACACCTCTCATAACTTCCCCTATATAGCTGTGTTTTCACACACCTCTCATGGTTTTCCCGACTATCGCCGTGTATTCATGCACTATTTCATACCGTCCCCTATATCGCTGTGCCTTGCGCACCTCTTATAACTTCCCCTATATCGCTGTCCTTTCGCGCACATCCCATAGATTCACCTTTATTGCTGTGTTATTGCTCACCTCTCATAGCTTCCCCTGTATCGCCGTGTTTTTGCTCACCTCTCATAGCTTCCCCTATATCGCCGTGTTTTCGCGCACCTCTCCTGTCTTCCCCTATATCACTGTGTTTTCGCGCACATTCCATAGCATCCCCTATATTGCTGTGCCTTCGCATACCTCTCATAACTTCATCTATATCGCCCTGTTTTTCGCGCAACTCCCATTCCTTCACCTATATCGCCCTGTTTTCGTGCACCTCCCATTCCTTCACCTGTATCGCTATTTTTCGTGCACCTCTCATACCTTCCCCTATATCGCTGTGTTTTCGCGCACCTCTCTTACCTTCCCCTATATCGCTGTGTTTTTGTGCTCCTCTCATACCTTCCCCTATATCGCTGTGTTTTCGTGCTCCTCTCATACCTTCACTAATATCGTTGCATTTTCATGCACATCTCATCACGTCCCCTATATCGCTGTGTATTCACGCACCTCCCATAGCTTCCCCTGTATCGCCGTGTTTTTGCTCACCTCTCATAACTTCCCCCTATATCGCCCTGTTTTCGCGCACCTCCCATACTTTTCCGATATCGCTGTGTTTTCGTACTCCTCTCATACCTTCCCCTATATCGCCGTGTTTTTATGCACATCTCATAACGTCCCTTATATCGCTGTGTTTTCTCGCACCTCTGATGGCTTCCCCGATATCGCCGTGTATTCATGCACATCTCATACCGTCCCCTATATCGCTGTGTTTTCGCGCACCTCTCATACCTTCCCCCATATCGCTGTGTTTTCACGCACCTCTCTTAACTTCTCCTATTTCGCTGTGATTTTGCACACCTCTCCATACCTTTCCCTATATCGCTGTGTTTTCAGGCACCTCTCATGGCTCCCAATATCGCCGTGTATTCATGCACATCTCATACCGTCCCCTATAATCGCTGTGTTTTCTTTGCGCACCTCCCATAACTTCGCCTACATCGCTGCTTTCGCGCACATCCCATAACTTCACCTTGATCGATGTGTTATTGCTCAACCTCTCATAGCTTGCCCTATATCGCCGTGTTTTCGCGCACCTCGCATGTCTTAACCTATATCACTATGTTTTCGCTCCTATCATTACATCCCCTATATCGCTGTGTTTTCACGCACCTCTGATACATTCTCCTGTATTGCCATGTTTTCGCGCACCTCTTACAATTTCCCCTATACCGCCGTGTTCTCACACACCTCTCATACCTTCCCCTATAACACTGTTTTTTTTGCGCATGTCCCATAGCGTCCCTTATATCGCTGTGTCTTCACGCACCTCTGATAACTTCTCCTATATCGCTGTATTTTTGAGCAGCTCTTATACCTTCACCTATATTGCCGTGTTTTCATGCACATCTCATAATGTCCCCCTATATCGCTGCGTATTCGCGCACCCTCCCCATAGCATCCCTTATATTGCTGTGTCTTCGCGCACCTCTCATACCTTCCCCTATATCGCCCTGTTATCGCGCACCTTCCATACCTTTCCCTATATTGCTGTGTTTTCATGCACCTCTCATACCTCCCACTATATCGATGTGTTTTCACGCACCTCTCATAATTTCTCCTATTTTCGCCGTATTTTTGCACACCACTCATGGCTTCCCTAATATCGCCGTGTTTTCATGCACATCTCTTAACGTCCCATATATCGCTGTGTATTCGCGCACCTCTCATACCTTCCCCTATGTTTGCCCTGTCTTCGCACTCCTCTCATAGCGTTGCCTATATCGCTGTATTTTCGCACACTCTCATGGTTTCCCGTCTATCGCCGTGTATTCATGCACATCTCAAACCGTCCCATATATCGCTGTGCTTTCGCGCACTTCTCACACCCTCCCCTATATCGCTGTGTTTTCGTGCACCTCTCATACCTTCACTAATTTTCGTTTGCATTTTCATGCACATCTCATCACGTCCCCTATATCGCTGTGTATTCACGCACCTCCCATAGCATCCCCTATATCGCTGCGCATTCGCACACCTCTCATACCTTCCCCCTACATCGCCCTGTTTTAGCACACATCCCATTCCTTCACCTATATCGCCCTATTTTCGCGCACCTCCATTCCTTCACCTATATTGCTGCTTTCATGTACCTCTCATACCTTCCCCTATATCACTGTGTTTTCGTGCACCTCTCATACCTTCCCCTGTATCGAGCCGTGGTTTCGCACACATCCCATAGGTTCCACTATATTGCCCTGTTTTTGCGCACCTCTCATGTCTTCCCCTATATCACGGTGTTTTTCGAGCCACCTCTCATAGCATCCCCTATATCGCCCCTGTTTTCATGCACCCTCCCATACCTTCCCCAATATCGCTGTGTTTTCGTGCACCTCTCATACCTTCCCTTATATCGCTGTGTTTTCACGCACCTCTCATAACTTCTCCTAATTCGCTGTATTTTTGGCGCAGTTCTTATACCATCCCCTATATTGCCGTGTTTTTATGCACATCTCATAACGTCCCCTATATCGCTGTGTATTCGCGCACCTCCCATAGCATCCCTTGTATTGCTGTGCCTTCGCGCACCTCTCATACCTTCCCGTATATCGCCCTGTTTTCGCGCACCTCTCATAACTTCCCCTATATCACCCTGCTTTCGAGCACCTGCCATACCTTCCCCTATATCGCTGTGTTTTCGTGTACACTCTCATACCTCCCACTATATTGTTGTGTTTTCACGCACCTCTAATAACTTCTCCTATATTGCTGTATTATTGCACACCTCTCATAACTTCCCCTATATCGCCATGTTTCCGTGCACCTCTCATACCTTCTCTATATCGCTGTGTTTTCACACACCTCTCATAACTTCCCCTATATCGCTGTGTTTTTGTGCACCTCTCATAACTTCCCTAATATCGCTGCCTTTTCATGCACATCTCATCACGTCCCCTATATCGCTGTGTATTCAGACACCTCCCATGGCATCTTCTGTATTGCTGTGCCTTGCGCACCTCGCATAGCTTCCCCTATATCGCTGTCATTTCGCGCACATCCCATAGATTCACCTTTTTCGCTGTGTTATTGCTCACCTCTCATAGCTTCCCCTGTATCGCCGTGTTTTTGTTTACCTCTCATAGCTTCCCCCATATCGCCGTGTTTTTGCGCACCTCTCATGTCTTCACCTAGATCGCTATGTTTTCGCTCCTCTCAATACTTCCCCTATATCGCTGTGTTTTCTCGCACATCTGATACATTCTCCCGTATCGCCGTGTTTTCGTACACCTCTCATAATTTCCCCTATATCGCCGTGTTCTCGCACGCCTCTCATACCTTCCCCTATATCACTGTGCTTTCGCGAACGTCCCATTGCATCCCCTATATCGCTGTGTTTTCGCGCACCTCTCATACATTCCCCTATATCACCCTGTTTTCGTGCACATCCCATAGCTTCCACTCTATTGCCCTGTTTTCGCGCACCTCTCATGTATTCCACTACATCGCTCTGTTTTCTGGCACCTCTGATGCATTCCCTTGTAACGCCAAGTTTTCGCACACCTCTCATACTTTCCCCTATATCGCCGTGTTAACGCGCACCTCTCATACCTCCCCCTATATCGCCACGTTTTTATGCACATCTCATCCCGTCTCCTATATCGCTGTGTTTTTGCGCACCGACCATAGCATCCCCTATATCGAATGCGCCTTTGCGCACCTCTCATACCTTCCCCTATATCGCCCTGTGTTCGCGCACCTCCTATACATTGCCTTATAAAGCTGCATTTTCGTGCACCTCTCATACCTTCCCCTATATCGCCGTGTTTTCATGCACATATCATAACGTCCCCTATATCACCCTGCTTTCGAGCACATCCCATACCTTCCCCTATACCGCTGTGTTTTCGCACACCTCTCATAACTTCTCCTATATCGCTGTGTTTTTGTGCACCTCTCATACCTTCCCTAATATCGCTGCGTTTTCATGCACATCTCATCACGTTCCCTATATCGCTGTGTATTCACGCACCTCCCATTGCATTCCCTATATCACTGTGCCTTGCGCACCTCTC
The DNA here is from genome assembly GCF_030028105.1 of Mobula birostris. NCBI lineage: Eukaryota > Metazoa > Chordata > Chondrichthyes > Myliobatiformes > Myliobatidae > Mobula > Mobula birostris. The sequence goes on from NW_027275372.1 coordinate 4,781, forward strand.
ATAGCTTCCCCTATATCGCTGTCTTTTCGCGCTCATCCCATTGATTCACCTTTATCGCTGTGTTATTGCTCACCTCTCATAGCTTCCCCTGTATCGCCGTGTTTTTGCTCACCTCTCATAGCTTCCCCCATATCGCCGTGTTTTCGCGCACCTCTCATGTCTTCACCTAGATCGCTATGTTTTCGCTCCTCTCAATACTTCCCCTATATCGCTGTGTTTTCTCGCACATCTGATACCACCCCCTATATCGCCGTGTTTTTATACACATCTCATACCGTCCCCTATATTACTGTGTTTACACGCACCTCCCATAGCATCCCCTATATCGCTCTGCCTTCGTGCACCTCTCATACCTTCCCCTATATCACCCTGTTTTCGTGCACCTCCTATACCTTCCCTTGTATCGCTGCGTTTTCGTGCACCTCTCAGACCTTCCCCTATATCGCTGTGTTTTCATGCACATCTCATAACGTCCCCTATTTCGCTGTGTATTTGTGCACCTCCCATAACATTCCCTATATCGCTGTGCCTTCGCGCACCTCTCATACCTTCCCCTATATCGCCGTGTTTTCATGCACATCTCATAATCTCCCCTATATCGCTGGGTTTCCACGCATCTCTCATAACGTCCCCTATATCGCCCTGTTTTCGCGCTCCTCTCATACCTTCCCCTATATCACTGTGTTCTCACGCACCTCTCATAACTTTCCCTATATCGCTGTGTTTTCGCACAACTCTCATGGTTTCCCGACTATCGCCGTGTATTCATGCACATCTCGTACCATCGCCTATATCGCTGTGTTTTCACACACCTCTCATACCGTCCCTTATATCGCTGTGTTTTCACAAACCTCTCATACCTTTCCCTATATCGCTGTCTTTTCGCGCACATCGCATAGATTCACCTTTATCGCTGTGTTATTGCTCACCTCTCATAACTTCCCCTACATCGCCGTGTTTTTGCACACCTCTCATAACTTCCCCTGTATCGCCGTGTTTTTGGGCACCTCTCCTGTCTTCCCCTATATCACTGTGTTTTCGCGCACATTCCATAGCATCCCCTATATTGCTGTGCCTTCGCATACCTCTCATAACTTCATCTATATCGCCCTGTTTTCGTGCACCTCCCATTCCTTCACCTATATCGCCCTGGTTTCGCGCACCTGCCATTCCTTCACCTATATCGCTGTTTTCGTGCACCTCTCATACCTTCCCTATATCGCTGTGTTTTCACACACCTCTCATAAATTCTCCTATATCGGTGTGTTTTTGTGCACCTCTCATAACTTCCCTAATATCGCTGCGTTTTCATGCACATCTCATCACGTCCCCTATATCGCTGTGTATTCACGCACCTCCCATAGCATCCCCTATATCGCTGTGCCTTGTGCACCTCTCATTCCTTCCCCTAAATCGCTGTCTTTTTGCGCACATCCCATAGATTCACTATCGCTGTGTTATTGCTCACCTCTCATAGCTTCCCCTGTATCGCCGTGTTTTTGCTCACCTCTCATAGCTTCCCCTATATCGCCCTGTTTTCGCGCACCTCCTATAGCTTCCCTTATAAAGCTGCATTTTCGTGCACCTCTCAAATCTTCCCCTATATCGCCGTGTTTTCATGCACATCTCATAACGTCCCCTATATCACCCTGCTTTCGAGCACATCCCATACCTTCCCCTATATCGCTGTGTTTTCGTGTACCTCTCATACCTCCCCCTATATCGCTGTGTTTTCACGCACCTCTAATAACTTCTGCTATATTGCTGTATTATTGCGCACCTCTCATAACTTCCCCAATATCGCCGTGTTTTTATGCACATCTCATAATGTCCCCTATATCGCTGTGTATTCGTGCACCTCCCATACCTTCCCCTAAATCGCTGTGTTTTCGTGCACCTTTCATACCTTCCCTTATATCGCTGTGTTTTCGCACACGTCTCATAACTTTTCCTATATCGCTGTGTTTTTGTGCACCTCTCATACCTTCCCCTATATTGCCGTGTTTTCTCGCACCTCTCATACCTTCCCCTATATCGCCCTGTTTTCGCGCACCTCCTATACCTTCCCTTATAAAGCTGCATTTTCGTGCACCTCTCATACCTTCCCCTATATCGCCGTGTGTTCATGCACATCTCATAACGTCCCCTATATCACCCTGCTTTCGAGCACATCCCATACCTTCCACTATATCACTCTGCTTTCGAGCACATCCCATACCTTCCCCTATATCGCTGTGTTTTCGTGTACCTCTCATACCTCCCCCTATATCGCTGTGTTTTCACGCACCTCTAATAACTTCTGCTATATTGCTGTATTATTGCGCACCTCTCATAACTTCCCCAATATCGCCGTGTTTTTATGCACATCTCACAATGTCCCCTATATCGCTGTGTATTCGTGCACCTCCCATACCTTCCCCTATATCGCTGTGTTTTCGTGCACCTTTCATACCTTCCCTTATATCGCTGTGTTTTCGCACACCTCTCATCACGTTCCCTATATCGCTGTGTATTCACGCACCTCCCATAGCATCCCCTATATCGCTGTGTCTTGCTCGCCTCTCATAGCTTCCCCTGTATCGCCGTGTTTTTGCTCACCTCTCATAGCTTCCCCCATATCGCCGTGTTTTCGCGCACCTCTCATGTCTTCACCTAGATCGCTATGTTTTCGCTCCTCTCAATACTTCCCCTATATCGCTGTGTTTTCTCGCACATCTGATACCTCCCCCTATATCGACGTGTTTATATACACATCACATACCGTCCCCTATATTACTGTGTTTACACGCACCTCCCATAGCATCCCCTATATCGCTCTGCCTTCGTGCACCTCTCATACCTTCCCCTATATCACCCTGTTTTCGCGCACCTCCTATACCTTCCCTTGTATCGCTGCGTTTTCGTGCACCTCTCAGACCTTCCCCTATATCACTGCGTTTTCATGCACATCTCATACCGTCCCCTATATCGCTGTGTTTTCGCGCACCTCTCATACCTTCCCCCATATCGCTGTGTTTTCACGCACCTCTCTCAACTTCTCCTATATCGCTGTGATTTTGCACACCTCTCATACCTTTCCCTATATCGCTGTGTTTTCAGGCACCTCTCATGGCTTCCCCAATATCGCCGTGTATTCATGCACATCTCATACCGTCCCCTATATATCTGTGTTTTTTGCGCACCTCCCATAACTTCGCCTACATCGCTGCTTTCGCGCACATCCCATAGCTTCACCTTGATCGATGTGTTATTGCTCACCTCTCATAGCTTGCCCTATATCGCCGTGTTTTCGCGCACCTCGCATGTCTTAACCTATATCACTATGTTTTCGCTCCTATCATTACATCCCCTATATCGCTGTGTTTTCACGCACCTCTGATACATTCTCCTGTATTGCCATGTTTTCGCGCACCTCTTACAATTTCCCCTATACCGCCGTGTTCTCACACACCTCTCATACCTTCCCCTATAACACTGTTTTTTTGCACATGTCCCATAGCGTCCCTTATATCGCTGTGTCTTCATGCACCTCTGATAACTTCTCCTATATCGCTGTATTTTTGAGCAGCTCTTATACCTTCACCTATATTGCCATGTTTTCATGCACATCTCATAATGTCCCCTATATCGCTGCGTATTCGCGCACCTCCCATAGCATCCCTTATATTGCTGTGTCTTCGCGCACCTCTCATACCTTCCCCTATATCGCCCTGTTATCGCGCACCTTCCATACCTTTCCCTATATTGCTGTGTTTTCATGCACCTCTCATACCTCCCACTATATCGATGTGTTTTCACGCACCTCTCATAATTTCTCCTATTTCGCCGTATTTTTGCACACCACTCATGGCTTCCCCAGTATCGCCGTGTTTTCATTCACATCTCTTAACGTCCCATATATCGCTGTGTATTCGCGCACCTCTCATACTTTCCCCTATGTTGCCCTGTCTTCGCACTCCTCTCATAGCGTTGCCTATATCGCTGTATTTTCGCACACCTCTCATGGTTTCCCGTCTATCGCCGTGTATTCATGCACATCTCAAACCGTCCCATATATCGCTGTGCTTTCGCGCACCTCTCACACCCTCCCCTATATCGCTGTGTTTTCGTGCACCTCTCATACCTTCACTAATTTCGTTGCATTTTCATGCACATCTCATCACGTCCCCTATATCGCTGTGTATTCACGCACCTCCCATAGCATCCCCTATATCGCTGCGCATTCGCACACCTCTCATACCTTCCCCTACATCGCCCTGTTTTAGCACACATCCCATTCCTTCACCTATATCGCCCTATTTTCGCGCACCTCCCATTCCTTCACCTATATTGCTGCTTTCATGTACCTCTCATACCTTCCCCTATATCGCTGTGTTTTTGTGCACCTCTCATACCTTCCCCTGTATCGCCGTGGTTTCGCGCACATCCCATAGGTTCCACTATATTGCCCTGTTTTTGCGCACCTCTCATGTCTTCCCCTATATCACGGTGTTTTCGCGCACCTCTCATAGCATCCCCTATATCGCCCTGTTTTCACGCACCTCCCATACCTTCCCCAATATCGCTGTGTTTTCGTGCACCTCTCATACCTTCCCTTATATCGCTGTGTTTTCACGCACCTCTCATAACTTCTCCTAATTCGCTGTATTTTTGCGCAGTTCTTATACCATCCCCTATATTGCCGTGTTTTTATGCACATCTCATAACGTCCCCTATATCGCTGTGTATTCGCGCACCTCCCATAGCATCCCTTGTATTGCTGTGCCTTCGCGCACCTCTCATACCTTCCCGTATATCGCCCTGTTTTCGCGCACCTCTCATGTATTCCACTACATCGCTGTGTTTTCTGGCACATCTGATGCATTCCCCTGTAACGCCAAGTTTTCGCGCACGTCTCATAAATTCTGCTATATCGCCGTGTTTATGCGCACTTCTCATACCTCCCCCTATATAGCCATGTTTTTATGCACATCTCATACCGTCTCCTATATCGCTGTTTTCTCGAGCACCTCCCATAGCATCCCCTATATCGCTGTGCCTTCATGCACCTCTCATAACTTCCCCTAAATCGCCCGGTTTTCGCGCACCTCCTATACCTTCCCTTATATCGCTGCGTTTTCGTTCACCTCTCATACCTTCCCCTATAACGCTGTGTTTTCAGGCACATCTCATAACGTCCCCAATTTCGCTGTGTATTCGTGCACCTCCCATAACATCCCCTATATCGCTGTGCCTTCGCGCACCTCTCATACCTTCCCCTATATCGCCGTGTTTTCATGCACATCTCATAACGTCCCCTATATCGCTGGGTTTTCACGCACCTCTCATAACTTCCCCTATATCACCCTGCTTTCGAGCACCTGCCATACCTTCCCCTATATCGCTGTGTTTTCGTGTACCTCTCATACCTTCCCCTATATCACTGTGTTTTCACGCACCTCTCATAACTTTCCCTATATCGCTGTGTTTTCGCACAACTCTCATGGTTTCCCGACTATCGCCGTGTATTCATGCACATCTCGTACCGTCGCCTATATCGCTGTGTTTTCACACACCTCTCATACCGTCCCTTATATCGCTGTGTTTTCACACACCTCTCATACCTTTCCCTATATCGCTGTCTTTTCGCGCACATCGCATAGATTCACCTTTATCGCTGTGTTATTGCTCACCTCTCATAGCTTCCCCTACATCTCCGTGTTTTTGCACACCTCTCATAACTTCCCCTGTATCGCCGCGTTTTTGGGCACCTCTCCTGTCTTCCCCTATATCACTGTGTTTTCGCGCACATTCCATAGCATCCCCTATATTGCTGTGCCTTCGCATACCTCTCATAACTTCATCTATATCGCCCTGTTTTCGCGCACCTGCCATTCCTTCACCTATATCGCTGTTTTCGTGCACCTCTCATACCTTCCCTATATCGCTGTGTTTTCACACACCTCTCATAACTTCTCCTATATCGCTGCGTTTTCGTGCACATCTCATCACGTCCCCTATATCGCTGTGTATTCACGCACCTCCCATAGCATCCCCTATATCGCTGTGCCTTGTGCACCTCTCATTTCTTCCCCTAAATCGCTGTCTTTTTGCGCACATCCCATAGATTCACTATCGCTGTGTTATTGCTCACCTCTCATAGCTTCCCCTGTATCGCCGTGTTTTTGCTCACCTCTCATACCTTCCCCTATATCGCCCTGTTTTCGCGCACCTCCTATAGCTTCCCTTATAAAGCTGCATTTTCGTGCACCTCTCAAACCTTCCCCTATATCGCCGTGTTTTCATGCACATCTCATAACGTCCCCTATATCACCCTGCTTTCGAGCACATCCCATACCTTCCCCTATATCGCTGTGTTTTCGTGTACCTCTCATACCTCCCCCTATATCGCTGTGTTTTCACGCACCTCTAATAACTTCTGCTATATTGCTGTATTATTGCGCACCTCTCATAACTTCCCCAATATCGCCGTGTTTTTATGCACATCTCATAATGTCCCTATATCGCTGTGTATTCGTGCACCTCCCATACCTTCCCCTATATCGCTGTGTTTTCGTGCACCTTTCATACCTTCCCTTATATCGCTGTGTTTTCGCACACGTCTCATAACTTTTCCTATATCGCTGTGTTTTTGTGCACCTCTCATACCTTCCCCTATATTGCCGTGTTTTCTCGCACCTCTCATACCTTCCCCTATATCGCCCTGTTTTCGCGCACCTCCTATACCTTCCCTTATAAAGCTGCATTTTCGTGCACCTCTCATACCTTCCCCTATATCGCCGTGTGTTCATGCACATCTCATAACGTCCCCTATATCACCCTGCTTTCGAGCACATCCCATACCTTCCACTATATCACCCTGCTTTCGAGCACATCCCATACCTTCCCCTATATCGCTGTGTTTTCATGCACCTCTCATACCTCCCCCTATATCGCTGTGCCTTGCGCACCTCTCATACCTTCCCCATATCGCTGACTTTTCGCGCACATCCCATAGATTCACCTTTATTGCTGTGTTATTGCTCATCTGTCATAGCTTCCACTGTATCGCAGTGTTTTTGCGCACCTCCCATACATCCCCTATATTGCTATGCCTTGCGCACCTCTCATTCCTTCCCCTAAATCGCTGTCTTTTTGCTCACATCCCATAGATTCACTATCGCTGTGTTATTGCTCACCTCTCATAGCTTCCCCTATATTGCCGTGTTTTCGCGCACCTCTCATACCTTCCCCTATATCGCCCTGTTTACGCGCACCTCCTATAGCTTCCCTTATAAAGCTGCATTTTCGTGTACCTCTCATACCTCCCCCTATATCGCTGTGTTTTCACGCACCTCTAATAACTTCTGCTATATTGCTGTATTATTGCGCACCTCTCATAACTTCCCCGATATCGCCGTGTTTTTGTGCACATCTCATAATGTCCCCTATATCGCTGTGTATTCGTGCACCTCCCATACCTTCCCCTATATCGCTGTGTTTTCGTGCACCTTTCATACCTTCCCTTATATCGCTGTGTTTTCGCACACCTCTCATCACGTTCCCTATATCGCTGTGTATTCACGCACCTCCCATAGCATCCCCTATATCGCTGTGCCTTGCTCGCCTCTCATAGCTTCCCCTATATCGCTGTCTTTTCACACTCATCCCATTGATTCACCTTTATCGCTGTGTTATTGCTCACCTCTCATAGCTTCCCCTGTATCGCCGTGTTTTTGCTCACCTCTCATAGATTCCCATATATCGCCGTGTTTTCGCGCACCTCTCATGTCTTCACCTAGATCGCTATGTTTTCGCTCCTCTCAATACTTCCCCTATATCGCTGTGTTTTCTCGCACATCTGATACCTCCCCCTATATCGACGTGTTTTTATACACATCTCATACCGTCCCCTATATTACTGTGTTTACACGCACCTCCCATAGCATCCCCTATATCGCTCTGCCTTCGTGCACCTCTCATACCTTCCCCTATATCACCCTGTTTTCGCGCACCTCCTATATCTTCCCTTGTATCGCTGCGTTTTCGTGCACCTCTCAGACCTTCCCCTATATCGCTGTGTTTTCATGCACATCTCATAACGTCCCCTATTTCGCTGTGTATTCGTGCACCTCCCATAACATTCCCTATATCGCTGTGCCTTTGCGCACCTCTCATACCTTCCCCTATATCGCTGTGTTTTCATGCACATCTCATAATCTCCCCTATATCGCTGGGTTTCCACGCATCTCTCATAACGTCCCCTATATCGCCCTGTTTTCGCGCTCCTCTCATACCTTCCCCTATATCACTGTGTTTTCACGCACCTCTCATAACCTTCCCTATATCGCTGTGTTTTTGAACACCTCTCATTGTTTCCCGTCTATCGCCGTGTATTCATGCACATCTCATACCGTCCCCTATATCGCTGTGTTTTTGTGCACCTCTCATATCTTCCCTAATATCGCTGCGTTTTCATGCACATCTCATCACGTTCCCTATATCGCTGTGTATTCAGGCACATCCCATAACATCCCCCATATCGCTGTGCCTTCGCGCACCTCTCATATCTTACCCTATATCGCCCTGGTTTCGCGCACCTGCCATTCCTTCACCTATATCGCTGTTTTTGTGCACCTCTCATAAGTTCCCTAATATCGCTGCGTTTTCATGCACATCTCATCACGTCCCCTATATCGCTGTGCCTTGCGCACCTCTTATTCCTTCCCTAAATCGCTGTCTTTTTGCGCACATCCCTTCGATTCACCTTTATCGCTGTGTTATTGCTCACCTCTCATAGCTTCCCCTGTATCGCCGTGTTTTTGCTCACCTCTCATAGCTTCCCCTATATTGCCGTGTTTTCGCGCACCTCTCATACCTTCCCCTATATCGCTGACTTTTCGTGCATATCCCATAGATTCACCTTTATTGCTGTGTTATTGCTCATCTGTCATAGCTTCCCCTGTATCGCCGTGTTTTTGCGCACCTCTCATAACTTCCCCTATATCGCCGTGTTGCTATGCACATCTTATAACGTCCCCTACATCGCTGTGTATTCGCGGACCTCCCATAGCATCCCCTATATCGCTGTGCCTTCGCGCCCCTCTCATAGCTTCCCTATATCGCCGTGTTTTCGTGCACCTCTCATGTCGTCACCAAGGTTGCTATGTTTTCACTCCTCTCAATACTTTCCCTATATCGCTGTGTTTTCTCGCACATCTGATACCTTCTCCCGTATCGTCGTGTTTTCGCGCATCTCTCATAATTTTACCTATATCGCCGTGTTTTCGCGCACCTCTCGTAATTTCCCCTATATCGCCGTGTTCTCGCACATCTCTCATACTATCCCCTATATCACTGTGTTTTCGCGCACATCCCATAGCGTCCCCTATATCACTGTGTTTTCACGCATCTCTGATGCATTTCACTGTATCGCCGTTTTCGCGCACCTGTCATGTATGCCACTCCATCGCTGTGTTTTAGCTCACCTCTCATACCTCCCCCTATATCGCCGTGTTTTTATGCACATCTCATACCGACCCCTATATTACTGTGTTTTCGCGCACCTCCCATAGCATCGCCTATATCGCTGTGTTTTCGTGCACCTCTCATACCTCCCCCAATATCGCTGTGTTTTCACGCACCTCTCATAACTTCCCCCATATCGCTGTATTTTTGTGCACCTCTCGTGGCTTCCCCAATATCGCCGTGTTTTCATGCACGTCTGTTAATGTCCCCTATATCGCTGGGTATTCGCGCACATCCCATAGCATCCCTTATATTGCTGTGCCTTCGCACACCTCTCATACCTTCCCCTATATCGCCCTGTTTTCGTGCATCTTCCATACCTTCCCCTATATCGCTGTGTTTTCATGCACCTCTCATACCTCCCCCCATATCACTGTGCTTTCACGCGCCTCTCATAACTTCCACTATATTGCTGTGTTTTTGCACACCTCTCATACCTTCCCCTATAATACTGTGTTTTCGCGCGCCTCTCATGGAATCCCCAATATCGCCATGTATTCATGCACATCTCATACCGTCCCCTGTATCACTGTGTTTTCTCGCACCACTGATGGCTTCCCCGATATCGCCGTGTATTCATGCACATCTCATACCGTCCCCTATATCGCTGTGTTTTCGCGCACCTCTCATACCTTCCCCTATATCACTGTGTCTTCACGCACCTCTCTTAACTTCCGCTATATCGCCGTGTTTTTGCGCACCTCTCATAACTTACCCTATATCGCCGTGTTGTTATGCACATCTCATAACGTCCTCTATATCGCTGTGTATTCGCGCACCTCCCACAGCATCCCTTATATCGCTGTGCCTTCGCGCACCTCTCATACCTTCCCAAATATCGCCCTGTTTTCGCGCATGTCCCATTCCTTCACCTATATCACTGTTTTCGTGCACTTCTCATACCTTCTCCTATATCGCTGTGCCTTCGCGCACCTCTCATGCATTCCCGTACATCGCCCTGTTTTCGTGCACCTCCCATACCTTCCATGATATCGCTGTATTTTCGTGCTCCTCTCCTACCTTCCCCTATATTGCTGTATTTTCACGCACCTCTCTTAACTTCTCCTATATCGCTGTGTTTTTGCACACCTCTCATACCTTCCCCTATATCGCTGTGTTGTCAGCACCTCTCATGTCTTCCCCAATATCGCCGTGTATTCATGCACATCTCATACCTTTCCCTATATCACTGCGTTTTCGTGCACCTTTCATACCTTCCCCTATATCGCTGTGTTTTCGCACACCTCTCATAACTTCTCCTATATCGCTGTGTTTTGTGCACCTCTCATACCTTCCCTAATATCACTGCATTTTCATGCACATCTCATCACGTCCACTATATCGCTGTGTATTCACGCACCTCCCATAGCATCCCCTATACCGCTGTGCCTTGCGAACCTCTCATAGGTTCCACTATATTGCTGTGTTTTTGCTCACCTCTCATAGCTTTCCCTATATCGCCATATTTTCGCGCACCTCTCATGTCTTCACCTTGATCGCTATGTATTCGATCCTCTCAATACTTCCCCTATATCTCTGTGTTTTCTCGCACATCTGATACATTCTCCCGTATCGCCGTGTTCTCGCACACCTCTCATAACTTCCCCTATGTTTTCCCCTGTGTTTTCGCGCACGTCCCATTGCGTCCCCTATATCGCTGTGTTTTCGCACACCTCTCATACCTTCCCCTATATCGCTGTGTTTTCATGCACCCCTCATACCTCCCCCTATATCGCTGTGTTTTCACACACCTCTCATAACTTCCCCTATATCGCTGTGTTTTCGTGCACCTCTCATACCTCCCCCTATATCGCTGTGTTTTCACACACCTCTCATAACTTCCCCTATATCGCTGTCTTTTCGCGCACATCCCATAGATTCACCTTTATCGCTGTGTTATTGCTCACCTCTCATAGCTTCCCCTATATCGCCGTGTTGTCATGCACATCTCATAACGTCCTCTATATTGCTGTATATTCGCGCACCTCCCATAGCTTCCCTTATATCACTGTGCTTTCGCGCACCTCTCATACCTTCCTAAATATCGCCCTGTTTTCGCGCACCTCGCATTCCTTCACCTCTATCGCTGTTTTCGTGCACCTTTCATGCATTCCCGTATACCGCTGTGTTTTTGCACACCTCTCATACCTTCCCCAATATCACCGTGTTTTCACGCACCTCTCATGACCTCCCCTCTATCGCCCTGTTTACGCGCTCCTCTCATACCTTCACCTATATCACTGTGTTTTCACGTAGCTCTCATACCTTCCCCTATAGCACTGTGCTTTCGCACACCTCTCATGGCTTCCCGACTATCGCCGTGAATTCATGCACATCTCATACCTTCCCCTATATCGCTGTGCTTGCGCGCACCTCCCATAGCTTCGCCTACATCGCTGTTTTCGCGCACCTCTCATACATTCCCCTATATCGATGTATTTTTGTGCACATCTCATACCTTTCCCTATATTGATGTGTTTTCATGCACATCTCATAACATCCCCTATATACCTCTGTATTTGCGCACCTCCCATACTATCCCTTATATCACTGTGCCTTCGCGCACCTCTCATGTATTCCTATATATCGCCCTGTTTTCGCACACCTCCCATACCGTACCCTATATCGCTGTATTTTCGCACACCTCTCATGGCTTCCCCAATATCGCCGTGTTTTCATGCACATCTCATAACGTCTGCTATAACTCTGTGTATTCACGCACCTCCCATAGCATCCCCTATATCGCTGTGCCTTCGCACACCGCTCATACCTTCCCCTATATTGCCCTGTTTCCCGCGCACCTCCCATGGCTTCGCATATATCGCTGTGTTTTTGCGCACCTCTCATACCTTCCCCTATATCGCCCTGTTTTCGCGCACATCCCATAACTTCAACATTATCGCTGTGTTATTGCTTACCTCTCATAGCTTCCCCTATATCGCCATGTTTTCGCGCACCTCTCATGTCTTCACTTATATCGCTGTGTTTCTGCTCCTCTCATTACTTCCCCTATAACGCTCTGTGTTCTCGCACTTCTGATACTGTTCCCTGTATCAACGTGTTTTCGCTCAACTCTCATAATTTCACCTATATCGCCGTGTTCTCGCACACCTCTCATATCTTCCCCTATATCACTGTGTTTTCGCGCACGTCCAATAGTGTCCCCTATATCGCTGTGTTTTCACGCACCTCTCATGTCTTCCCCTATATCACTGTGTTTTTGTTCACCTCCTATACCATCCCCTATATTGCTGTGCCTTCGCACACCTCTCATACCTTTCCCTATATCGCCCTGTTTTCGAGCACCTCCCATACCTTCCCCTATATCGCTGTGTTTTCGTGTATCTCTCATAACTTCTCCTGTATTGCTGTATTTTTGCGTACCTCTCATAATTTCCCCTATATTGCCGTGTTTTTATGCACATCTCATAACGTCCCCTATATCGCTGTGTATTCGCGCACCTCCCATAGCATCCCCTATATCGCTGTGCCTTCGCGCACCTCTCATACCTTCCCCTATATCACACAGTTTTCGCGCACCTCCAATTCCTTCCCCTATATCGCTGTGTTTTCGTGCACCTTTCATACCTTCCCCTCTATCGCTGTGTTTTCACACACCTCTCATAACTTCTCCTATATCACTGAGTTTTTGTGCACCTCTAATACCTTCCCTAATATCGCTGAGTTTTCATGCACATCTCATCACGTCCCCTATATCGCTGTGTATTCGCGCACCTCCCATAGCATCCCCTATATCGCTGTGCCTTGTGCAGCTCTTATAGCTTCCCCTATATCGCTGTCTTTTCGCGCACATCCCATAGATTCAGCTTTATCGCTGTGTTATTGCTCACCTCTCATAACTTCCCCTGAATCGCCGCGTTTTTGCACACCTCTCATGTCTTCACCTAGATCGCTATGTTTTCGCTCCTCTCAATACTTCCCCTATATCGCTGTGTTTTCTCGCACAATTGATACATTCTCCCGTATCGCTGTGCCTTCGTACACCTCTCATTATTTCCCCTATATCGCCGTGTTCTCGCGCACTTCTCATACCTTCCCTTATATCACTGCGTTTTCGTGCTCCTCTCATACCTTCCCCTTATACGGCTGTGTTTTCATGCACATCTCATAACGTCCCCTATATCGCTGTGTATTCCTGCATCTCCCATTCCTTCCCGAATATATCTCTGTGTTTTCGTGCACCTTTCATATCTTCCCCTATATCGCTGTGTTTTCGCACACCTCTCATAACTTCTCCTATATCGCTGTGTTTTCGCACACCTCTCATAACTTCTCCTATATCGCTGTGTTTTTCTGCACCTCTGATTCCTTCCCTAATATCGCTGCGTTTTCATGCACATCACATCACGTCCCCTATATCGCTGTGTATTCACGCACCTCCAATAGCATCCCCTATATCGCTGTGCCTTGCGCACCTCTCATAGCTTCTCCTATATCGCTGTCTTTTCGCGCACATCCCATAGATTCACCTCTATCGCTGTGTTATTGCTCACCTCTCATAGCTTCCCCTGTATCGCCGTGTTTTTGCTCACCACTCATAGCTTCCCCTATATCGCCGTGTTTTCGCGCACCTCTCATGTCTTCACCTAGATCGCTATGTTTTCGCACCTCTCAATGCTTCCCCTATATCGCTGTGTTTCTCGCACATCTGATACATACTCCCGTATCGCCGCGTATTCTCACACCTCTCATAATTTCCCCTATATAGCCGTGTTCTCGCACACCTCTCATACCTTACCCTATATCACTGTGTTTTCGCGCATCTCTCATACATTCCCCTATATCGCCCTGTTTTTGCGCACATCCCATTACTTCACCTTTATCGCTGTGTTATTGCTTACCTCTCATAGCTTCCCCTATATCGCCGTGTTTTCGCGCACCTCTCATGTCTTCACCTATATCGCTGTGTTTCTGCTCCTCTCATTACTTCCCCTACATCGCTCTGTGTTCTCGCACTTCTGATACAGTTCCCTGTATCAACGTGTTTTCGCGCACCTCTCATAATTTCACCTATATCGCCCTGTTCTCGCACACCTCTCATATCTTCCCCTATATCACTGTGTTTTCGCGCACGTCCAATAGCGATCCCTATATCGCTGTGTTTTCACGCACCTCTCATGTCTTCCCCTATATCACTGTGTTTTCACGCACCTCCCATAGCATCCTCTATATTACTGTGCCTTCGCACACCTCTCATACCTTCCCCTATATTGCCCTGCTTTCGAGCACCTCTCATACCTTCCCCTATATCACTGTGTTTTCACGCAGCTCTCATACCTTCCCCTATATCGCTGTGTTTTCGCAAACCTCACATTGCTTCCCGACTATCGCCGTGTATTCATGCACATCTCATACCTTCCCCTATATCGCTATGCTTTCGCGCACCTCCCATAGCTTCGTCTACATCGCTGTTTTCGGGCACCTCTCATACCTTCCCCTATATCGATGTATTTTTGCACACATCTCATACCTTCCCCTATATTGATGTGTTTTCATGCACATCTCATAACGTCCCCTATATCGCTGGGTATTTGCGCAACACCCATACTATCCCTTATATCACTGTGCCTTCGCGCACCTCTCATGCATTCCCGTATATCACCCTGTTTTCGCGCACCTCCTATAGCTTAGCCTACATTGCTGTTTTCGCGCACCTCTCATACCTTCCCCTATATCGATGTATTTTTGCGCACATCTCATAACGTCCCCTATATCGCTGTGTACTTGCGCACCTCCCATACCATCCCCTATATCACTGTGCCTTCGCGCACCTCTCATGCATTCCCGTATATCGCTGTGTTTTTGCACACCTCTCATACCTTCCCCAATATCACCGTGTTTTCATGCACATCTCATAACGTCCCCAATGTCGCTGGGTTTTCACACACCTCTCATAACTTCCCCTATATCGCCCTGTTTTCGCGCTCCTCTCATACCTTCACCTATATCACTATGTTTTCACGCAGCTCTCATACCTTCACCTATATCGATGTATTTTTGTGCACCTCTCATACCTTCCCCTATATCGCCCTGTTTTTGCGCACATCCCATAACTTCACCTTTATCACTGTGTTATTGCTTACCTCTCATAGCTTCCCCTATATCGCCGTGTTTTCGTGCACCTCTCATGTCTTCACCTATATCGCTGTGTTTCTGCACCTCTCATTACTTCCCCTATATCACTCTGTGTTCTCGCACTTCTGATACAGTTCCCTGTATCAATGTTTTTTCGCGCACCTCTCATAATTTCACCTATATCGCCCTGTTCTCGCACACCTCTCATATCTTCCCCTATATCACTGTTTTTTTGTGCATGTCCCAAAGCATCCCCTATATCGCTGTGTTTTCTCGCCCCTCTGATACATTACCCTGTATCGTCGTGGTTTCGTGCACCTCTCATACCTTCCCTTATCTCGCTGTGTTTTCACGCACCTCTCATAACTTCTCCTATATCACTGTATTTTTGTGCAGCTCTTATACCTTCCCCTATATCGCTGTGTTTTCATGCACATCTCATAGAGTCCTCTATATCGCTGTATATTCGCGCACTTCCCATAGCATCCCTTATATTGCTGTGCCTTCGCTCACCTCTCATACCTTCCCCTATATCGCCCTGTTTTCGTGCACCTTCCATTCCTTCCCCTATATCGCTGTGTTTTCATGCACCTCTCATACCTCCCCCTATATCGCTGTGTTTTCACGCACCGCTCATAATTTCTCCTATATCGCCGTATTTTTGCTCACCTCTCATGGCTTCTCCAATATCGCCGCATTTTCATGCACATCTCTTAACGTCCCATATATCGCTGTGTATTCGCGCAACTGCCATAACATCCCCTATATCGCTGCGCCTTCACGCACCTCTCATACCTTCCCCTATATCGCCCTGTTTCCCGTGCACCTCCCATGGCTTCGCCTACATCGCTGCGTTTTTGCGCACCTCTCATACCTTCCCCTATATCGCCGTGTTCTCGCACACCTCTCATATCTTCCCCTATATCACTGTGTTTTCGCGCACATCCAATAGCGTCCCCTATATCGCTCTGTTTTCACGCACCTCTCATGTCTTCCCCTATATCACTGTGTTTTCGTGCATCTCCCATACCATCCCCTATATTGCTGTGTTTCACACACGTATCATACCTTTCCCTATATCACCCTGTTTTCGAGCAGCTCCCATACCTTCCCCTATATCGCTGTGTCTTCGTGTACCTCTCATAAGTCCCCTTATATCGCTGTGTTTTCACGCACCTCTCATAACTTCCCCTGTATTGCTGTATTTTTGCTCACCTCTCATAACTTCCCCTATATTGCCATGTTTTTATCAACATCTCATAGCATCCCTTATATCGCTGTGCCTTCGCGCACCTCTCATACCTTCCCTTATATCGCCCTGTTTTCGCGCACATCCCATACATTCCATTATATTGCCCTGTTTTCGCGCACCTCTCATGTCTTCCACTACATCGCTGTGTTTTCTGGCACCTCTGATGCATTCCCCTGTAACACCAAGTTTTCGCGCACCTCTCATACCTTCCCCTATATCGCCGTGTTTACGCGCACCTCTCATACCGTCTCCTATATCGCTGTGTTTTCGCGCACCTCCCATAGCATCCCCTATATCGCTGTGCCTTCGTGCATCTCTCATACCTTCCCCTGTATTGCCCTGTTTTCGCGCTCCTCCTATACCTTCCCTTATATCACTGCGTTTTCGTGCACCTTTCATACCTTCCCCTATATCGCTGTGTTTTCGCACACCTCTCATAACTTTTCCTATATCGCTGTGTTTTGTGCACCTCTCATACCTTCCCTAATATCACTGCGTTTTCATGCACATCTCATCACGTCCACTATATCGCTGTGTATTCACGCACCTCCCATAGCATCCCCTATACCGCTGTGCCTTGCGAACCTCTCATAGGTTCCACTATATCGCTGTGTTTTCTCGCACCTCTGATACATTCTCCTGTATTGCCATGTTTTCGCGCACCTCTTACAATTTCCCCTATATCGCCGTGTTCTCATACACCTCTCATACCTTCCCCTATATCACTGTCTTTTTGCTCATGTCCTATAGCGTCCCCTATATCGCTGTGTTTTCTCGCACCTCTGATACATTCCCCTGTATCGCCGTGGTTTCGCCCGCATCACATAGGTTCCCCTATATCACCCTGTTTTCGCGCACCTCCCATACCTTCCCCAATATCGCTTTGTTTTCGTGCACCTCTCCTACCTTCCCTTATATCGCTGTGTTTCCACGCACCTCTCATAACTTCTCCTATATCGCTGTATTTTTGCGCAGCTCTTATACCTTCCCCTACATTGCCGTGTTTTCATGCACATCTCATAATGTCCCCTATATCGCTGCGTATTCGCGCACCTCCCATAGCATCCCTTATATTGCTGTGTCTTCGCGCACCTCTCATACCTTCCTCTATATCACTGTGTTTTCACGCACCTCTCATAATTTCTCCTATATTGCCGTATTTTTGCGCACCACTCATGGCTTCCCCAATATCGCCGTGTTTTCATGCATATCTCTTAACGTCCCCTATATCTCTGTGTATTCACGCAACTCCCATAGCATCCCCTGTATCGCTGTGCCTTCGCGCGCCTCTCATACCTTCCCCTATATCGGTGTGTTTTCATGCACATCTCATAACGTCCCCTATATCGCTGTATTTTTGCGCAGCTCTTATACCTTCCCCTATATTGCCGTGTTTTCATGCACATCTCATAATGTCCTCTATATCGCTGCGTATTCGCGCACCTCCCATAGCATCCCTTATATTGCTGTGTCTTCGCGCACCTCTCATACCTTCCTCTATATCGCCCTGTTTTCGCGCACCTTCCATAACCTTCCTTATATCACTGTGTTTTCATGCACCTCTCATACCTCCCCCTATATCGCTGTGTTTTCACGCACCTCTCATAATTTCTCCTATATCGCCATATTTTTGCGCACCAATCATGGCTTCCCCAATATCGCCGTGTTTTCATGCACATCTATTATCGTCCCATATATTGCTGTGTATTCACGCACCGGCCATAGCATCCCCTATCTCGCTGTGACTTCGCACACCTCCCATACCTCGCCCTATATTGGCGTGTTTTTATGCACATCTCATACCGTCCCCTATATTACTGTGTTTTAGCGCACCTCCCATACCTTCCCCTATATCGCTGTGTTTTTGTGCACCTCTCATACCTTCCCCAATATCGCTCTGTTTTCGCGCATCTCTTATACATTCCCTTATATTGCTGCGTATTCGTGCACCTCTCATACCTTCCCGTACATTGCCCAGTGTTCGCCAACCTCCTATACCTTCCCTTGTATCGCTGCATTTTCGTGCACCTCTCATACCTTCCCCTATATCGCTGTGTTTTCATGCACATCTCATAACGTCCCCTATTTCGCTGTGTAATCGTGCACCTCCCATAGCATTCCCTATATCGCTCTGCCTTCACGCACCTCTCATACCTTCCCCTATATCACCGTGTTTTCATGCACATCTCATAACGTCCCCTATATTGCTGGGTTTTCACGCACCTCTCATAACTTCCCCTATACCGCTGTGTTTTCGCACACCTCTCATGATTTCCGGTCTATCGCCGTGTATTCATGCACATCTCATATCGTCCCGTATATCGCTGTGCTTTCGCGCACCTCTCATACCTTCCCCTATATCGCTGTGTTTTTGTGCACCTCTTATAACTTCACTGACATCGTTGCATTTTCATGCACATCCCATCATGTCCCCTACATCGCTGTGCATTCACGCACCTCCCATAGTATCTCCTATGTCGCTGTGCCTTCGCGCACCTCTCATACCTTCCCCTATATCGCAGTCTTTTCGCGCACATCCCATAGATTCACCTTTATCGCTGTATTATTGTTCACCTCTCATAGCTTCCCCTGTATTGCCGTGTTTTTGCTCACCTGTCATAGCTTCCCCTATATCGCCGTGTTTTCGCGCACCTCTCCTGTCTTCCCCTATATCATTGTGTTTTCGCGCACCTTCCATAGCATCCCCTATATTGCCGTGCCTTCGCATACCTCCACTAACTTCATCTATATCACCCTGTTTTCGAGCACCTTACATACCTTCCCCTATATCGCTGTGTTTTTGTGCACCTCTCATACCTCCCCCTGTATCGCAGTGCCTTGCGCACCTCTCATACCTCCCCCAAAATCACCCTGTTTTCGTGCACCTCTCCTACCTTCAGCTATATCGCTGTGTTTTCACACACCTCTCATAACTTCTCCTATATCACTGTGTTTTTTTTGCACCTCTCATACCTTCCCGAATTTCGCTGCATTTTCATGCACATCTCATCACGTCCCCTATATCGCTGTGTATTCGCGCACCTCCCATAACATCCCCTATATCGCTGTGCCTTGCGCACCTCTCATACCTTCCCCTATATCGCTGTCTTTTTGCGCACATCCCATAGATTCATCTTTATCGCTGTGTTATTGCTCACCTCTCATAGATTCCCCTATATCGCCCTGTTTTCGTGCACCTCCCATACCTTCCCCGATATCGCTGTGTTTTCGTGCTCCTCTCATACCTTCCCCTATATCGCTGTGTTTTCTCGCACCTCCGATACATTCTCCTGTATTGCCATGTTTTCGCGCACCTCTTACAATTTCCCCTATATCGCAGTGTTCACGCACACCTCTCATACCTTCCCCTATATCACTGTTTTTTTGCGCATGTCCCATAGCTTCCCCTATATCGCTGTGTTTTCGCGCACCTCTCATAACTTCCCCAATATCACCCTGTTATCACGCATATCGCCTAGCTTCCACCCTGTTTTCGCGCACCTCTCATGTCTTCCCCTATATCAGTGTGTTTTCGCACACATCCCATAGCATACCCTATATTGCTGTGCCTTCGCACACCTCTCATACCTTCCTCTATATCGCCCTGTTCTCGACCACCTCCCATACCTTCCCCTTATCGCTGTGTTTTCGTGTACCTCTCATACCTCCCCCTATATCGCTGTATTTTCACGCACCTCTCATAGCGTCCCCTATATCGCTGTGTATTCGCGCACCTCCCATAGCATCCCCTATATCGCTGTGCCTTCGCGCACCTCACGTACCTTCCCCTATATCGCCCTGTTTTCGCGCACCTCCGATTCCTTCCCCTATATCGCTGTGCTTTCGTGCACCTCCGATTCCTTCCCCTATATCGCTGTGCTTTCGTGCACCTTTCATACCTTCCCCTATATCGCTGTGTTTTCACAAACTTCTCATAACTTCTCCTATATCGCTGTGTTTTTGTGCACCTCTCATACCTTCCCTAATATCGCTGAGTTTTCATGCACATCTCATCACATCCCCTATATCGCTGTATATTCACACACCTCCCATCGCATCCCCTATATCGCTGTGCCTTGCGCACCTCTCATAGCTTCCCCAATATTGCTGTCTTTTCGCGCACATCTCCATAGATTCAGCTTTATCGCTGTGTTTTTGCTCTCCTCTCATAGCTTCCCCTGCATCGCCGTGTTTTTGCTCACCTGTCATGTCTTCACCTAGATCACTATGTTTTCGCTCCTCTCAATACTTCCCCTATATCGCTGTGTTATCTCGCACAATTGATACATTCTCCCGTATCGCCGTGTTTTTGCACACCTCTCATAATTTCCCCAATATCGCCGTGTTCTCGCACACCTCTCATAACTTCCCCTATATCGCTGAGTTTTCGCGCACCTCTCCTACCTTCCCCTATATCGCCCTGTTTACACGCACATCCCATACCTTCCACTATATTGCCCTGTTTTCGCGCACCTCTCATGTCTTCCACTACATCGCTGTGTTTTCTGGCACCTCTGATGCATTCCCATGTAACGCCAAGTTTTCGCGCACCTCTCATACTTTCCCCTATATCGCCGTGTTTACGCGCACCTCTCATACCTCCCCGTATATCGCCATTTTTTTATGCACATCTCATACCATCTCCTATATCGCTGTGTTTTCGCGCACCTCCCATAGCATCCCCATATCTCTGTGCCTTCGTGCACCTCTCATACCTTCCCCTATATTGACGTTTTCGCGCACCTCCTATAACTTCCCTTATATCACTGCGTTTTCGTGCACCTCTCATACCTTGCACTATGTCGCTGTGTTTTCATGCACATCTCATAACGTCCCCTATTTCATGTGTATTCGCGCACTTCCCATAACATCCCCTATTTCTCTGTGCCTTCGCGCACCTCTCATACCTTCCCCTATATCGCCGTGTTTTCATGCACATCTCATAACGTCCCCTATATCGCTGGGTTTTTACACACCTCTCATAACTTCCCCTATATCGCCCTGCTTTCGAGCACCTCCCATACCTTCCCCTATATTGCTGTGTTTTCGTTTACCTCTCATACCTCCCCCTATATCGCTGTGTTTTCACGCACCTCTCATAACTTCCCCTATACTGCCGTTTTTTTATGCACATCTCATAACGTACCCTATTTCGCTGTGTATTCGTGCACCTCCCATAACATCCCCTATATCGCTGTGCCTTCGTGCACCTCCCATACCTTCCCCTATATCGCCCTGTTTTTGCCCACCTCCAATACCTTCCCTTATATCGCTGTGTTTTCATGCACCTCTCATACCTCCCCCTATATCGTTGTGTTTTCACGCACCTCTCATAACTTCTCCTATATTGCTGTAGTTTTGCGCACCTCTCATAACTTCCCCTATAATGCCGTGTTTTTATGCACATCTCATAATGTTCCCTATATCGCTGTGTATTCACGCACCTCCCATAGCATCCTCTATATCGCTGTGTCTTGCGCACCTCTCATAGCTTCCCCTATATCGCTGCCTTTTCGCGCATATCCCATAGATTCACCTTTATCGCTGTGTTATTGTTCACCTCTCATAGCTTCCCTGTATCGCCCTGTTTTTGCTCACCTCTCATAGCTTCCCCTATATCGCCGTGTTTTCGCGCACTTCTCAGGTCTTCACCTACATCACTATGTTTTCGTTCCTCTCAATACTTCCCCTATATCGCTGTTTTCTCGCACATCTGATACATTCTCCCGTATCGCCATGTTTTCGCACACCTCTCATACCTTCCCCTATATTGCTGTGTTTTTGTGCACCTCTCATAACTTCCCTAATATCGCTGCGTTTCCATGCACATCTCATCACGTCTCCTATATCGCTATGTATTCACGCACCTCTCATACCTCCCCCTATATCGCTGTGCCTTGCGCACCTCTGATACCTTCCCCTATATCGCTGTCTTTTCGCGCACATCCCATAGATTCACCTTTATCGCTGTGTTATTGCTCACCTCTCATAGATTCCCCTGTATCGCCGTGTTTTTGCTCACCTCTCATAGCGTCCTCCATATGTCCGTCTCTTTGCGCACCTCTCATGTCTTCACCTAGATCGCTATGTTTTCGCTCCTCTAAATACTTACCCTATATCGCTGTGTTTTCTCGCACATCTGATACATTCTCCCATATCGCCGTGTTTTCGCACACTTCTCATACCTTCCCCTATATCACTGCGTTTTCGCGAACGTCACATTGCGTCCCCTATATCGTCCTGTTTTCGCGCACCTCTCATTAATTCCCCTATATCACCCTGCTTTCGAGCACCTCCCATACCTTCCCCTAAATCGCTGAGTTTTCGTGTACCTCTCATACCTCCCCCTATATTGCTATGTTTTCACGCACCTCTAATAACTTCTCCTTTCTTGCTGTATTATTGCGCACCTCTCATAACTACCCCTGTATCGCCGTGTTTTCGTGCACCTCTCATACATTCCCTACATCGCTGTGTTTTCACACACCTCTCATAACTTCCCCTATATCGCCGTGTTTTTATTCACATCTCATCACGTCCCCTATATCGCTGGGTTTTTACGCACCTCTCATAACTTCCCCTATATCGCCCTGCTTTCGAGCACCTCCCATACCTTCCCCTATATCGCTGTGTTTTCGTTTACCTCTCATAACTCCCCCTATATCGCTGTGTTTTCAAGCACCTCTCATAACTTCTCATATATTGCTGTATTTTTGCGCACCTCTCATAACTTCCCCTATATTGCCGTTTTTTTATGCACATCTCATAACGTCCCCTATTTCGCTGTGTATTTGTGCACCTCCCATAACATCCCCTATATCGCTGTGCCTTCGTGCACCTCCCATACCTTCCCCTATATCGCCCTGTTTTCGCCCACCTCCTATACCTTCCCTTATATCGCTGTGTTTTCGTGCACCTCTCATACCTCCCCCTATATCGTTGTGTTTTCACGCACCTCTCATAACTTCTCCTACATTGCTGTATTTTTGCGCACCTCTCATAACTTCCCCTATATCACCGTGTTTTGATGCACATCTCATAACGTCCCCTATATCGCTGTGTATTCGTGCACCTCCCATTCCTTCCCCTATATCGCTGTGCTTTCGTGCACCTTTCATACCTTCCCCTAAATCGCTGTGTTTTCGCACACCTCTCATAACTTCTCCTATATCGCTATGTTTTTGTGCACCTCTCATAACTTTCCTAATATCGCTGAGTTTTCATGCACATCCCATCACATCCACTATATCGCTGTGTATTCACGCACCTCCCATAGCATCCCCTATATCGCTGTGCCTTGCGCACCTCTCATAGCTTCGCCTATATCGCTGTCTTTTCGCGCACATCCCATAGATTCACCTTTATCACTGCGTTATTGCTCACCTCTCAAAGCTTCTCTGTATCGCCCTGTTTTTGCTCACCTCTCATAGCTTCCCCTATATCGCCGTGTTTTCGCGCCCTTCTCATGTCTTCACCTAGATCGCAATGTTTTCGTTCCTCTCAATACTTCCCCTATATCGCTGTTTTCTAGCACATCTGATACATTCTCCCGTATCGCCGTGTTTACGCGCACCTCTCATACCTCCCCCTATATCGCCACGTTTTTATGCACATCTCATCCCGTCTCCTATATCGCTGTGCTTTTGCGCACCTACCATAGCATCCCCTATATCGAATGTGCCTTTTTGCACCTCTCATACCTTCCCCTATAGCGCCCTGTTTTCGCGCACCTCCTATACCTTCCCTTATAAAGCTGCATTTTCGTGCACCTCTCATACCTTCCCCTATATCGCCGTGTTTTCATGCACATCTCATAACGTCCCCTATATCGCTGGGTTTTCACGCACCTCTCATAACTTCCCCTATATCACCCTGCTTTCGAGCACCTCGCATACCTTCCCCTATATCGCTGTTTTTTCGTGTACCTCTCATACCTCCCCCTATATCGCTGTGTTTTCACGCACCTCTAATAACTTCTGCTATATTGCTGTATTATTGCGCACCTCTCATAACTTCCCCAATATCGCCGTGTTTTTATGCACATCTCATAAATTCCCCTATATCGCTGTGTATTAGTGCACCTCCCATACCTTCCCTTATATCGCTGTGTTTTCGCACACCTCTCATAACTTCTACTATATCACTGTGTTTTTGTGCACCTCTCATACCTTCCCTAATATCGCTGCGTTTTCATGGACATCTCATCACGTTCCCTATATCGCTGTGTATTCACGCACCTCCCATAGCATCCCCTATATCGCTGTGCCTTGCGCACCTCTCATAGCTTCTCCTATATCGCTGTCTTTTCGCGCTCATCCCATAGATTCACCTTTATCACTGTGTTATTGCTCACCTCTCATAGCTTCCCCTGTATCGCCGTGTTTTTGCTCACCTCTCATAGCTTCCCCCATATCGCCGTGTTTTCGCGCACCTCTCATGTCTTCACCTAGATCGCTATGTTTTCGCTCCTCTCAATACTTCCCCTATATCGCTGTGTTTTCTCGCACATCTGATACCGCCCACCTATATCGCCGTGTTTTTATACACATCTCATACCGTCCCCTATATTACTTTTTTTTCACGCACCTCCCATTGCATCCCCTATATCGCTGTGCCTTCGTGCACCTCTCATACCTTCCCCTATATCGCTCTGTTTTTGCGCACCTCCTATACCTTCCCTTGTATCGCTGCGTTTTCGTGCACCTCTCATACCTTCCCCTATATCGCTGTGTTTACATGCACATCTCATAACGTCCCCTATTTCGCTGTGTATTCGTGCACCTCCCATAACATTCCCTATATCGCTGTGCCTCTGCGCACCTCTCATACCTTCCCCTATATCGCCGTGTTTTCATGCACATCTCATAATCTCCCCCATATCGCTGGGTTTCCACGCATCTCTCATAACTTCCCCTATATCGCCCTGTTTTCGCGCTCCTCTCATACCTTCCTCTATATCACTGTGTTTTCATGCACCTCTCATACCTTCCCCTATGTCACTGTGTTTTCGCGCATGTCCCATAGAGTCCCCTATATCGCTGTGCTTTCGCGAGCTCTCTTACCTTCCACTACATCGCCATGTTTTTGCGCACATCCCATAGCTTCCACTATATTGCCCTGTTTTCGGGCACCTCTCATGTCTTCCCCTATATCGCTGCATTTTCTCGCACCTCTAATGCATTCGCCTGTAACGCCAAGTTTTCGCGCACCTCTCCTACTTTCCCCTATATCGCCGTGTTTTCGCGCACCTCTCATAGCTTCCCATATATGGCCGTGTTTTCATACACATCTCATACCGTCCCCTATATCACTGTGTTTTCGCGCACCTCCCATAGCATCCCCTATATCCCTGTGCCTTCGTGCACCTCTCATACCTTTCCGTACATCGCCGTGTTTTCCTGCACATCTCATAACGTCCCCTATATCACCGTACTTTTGCTCACCTCTCATAACTTCCTCTATATCGCCCTGTTTTCGCACACCTCTCATAACTTCCCCTATATTGCCCTGTTTTCGCGCACCTCTCATGTCTTCCACTATATCGCTGTGTTTTCTGGCACACCTGATGCATTCCCATGTAACACCAAGTTTTCGCGCACCTCTCATACTTTCCCCTATATTGCCGTGTTTACTCGCACCTCTCATACCTCCCCGTATATTGCCATGTTTTTATGCACATCTCATACCGTCTCCTATATCGCTGTGTTTTCGCCCACCTCCCATAGCAACCCCTGTATCGCTGTGCCTTCGTGCACCTCTCATACCTTCCCCTATATCGCCCTGTTTTCGCCCACCTCCTATAACTTCCCGTATATCACTGCGTTTTCGTGCACCTCTCATACCTTCCACTATATCGCTGTGTTTTCATGCACATCTCATAACATCCCCTATTTCGCTGTGTATTCGTGCACATCCCATAACATTCCCTATTTCTCTGTGCCTTCGCGCACCTCTCATACCTTCCCCTATATCGCCGTGTTTTCGTGCACCTCTCATGTCGTCTCCTAGGTTGCTATGTTTTCACTCCTCTCAATACTTCCCCTATATTGCTGTGTTTTCTTGCACATCTGATACATTCTCCCGTATCGTTGTGTTTTCGCGCACCTCTCATAATTTTCCCTATATCGCCGTGTTTTCGCGCACCTCTCATACCTTCCCCTATATCACTGTGTTTTTTCGCATCTCTGATGCATTTCCCTGTATCGTCCTGTTTTCGCGCACCTCTCATATATTCCACTACATCGCTGTGTTTTAGCGCACCTCTCATACCTCCCCCTATATCGCTGTGTTTTCGCGAACCTCTCATACCTCCCCCTATATCGCCCTGTTTTTGCGCACATCCCATAGCATCCCCTATATTGCTGTGTTTTCACACACCTCTCATAACTTCTCCTATATCACTGTGTTTTTGTGCACCTCTCATACCTTCCCTAATATCACTGAGTTTTCATGCACATCTCATCACATCCCCTATACCGCTGTATATTCACACACCTCCCATCACATTCCCTATATCGCTGTGCCTTGCGCACCTCTCATAGCTTCCCCTTTATTGCTGTCTTTTCGCGCACATCTCCATAGATTCAGCTTTATCGCTGTGTTATTGCTCTCCTCTCATAGCTTCCCCTGTATCGCGGTGTTTTTGCTCACCTGTCATGTCTTCACCTACATCACTGTTTTCGCTCCTCTCAATACTTCCCCTATATCGCTGTGTTTTCTCGCACAATTGATACATTCTCCCGTATCGCCGTGTTTTCGCACACCTCTCATAATGTCCCCAATATCACCGTGTTCTCGCACACCTCTCATACCTTCCCCTATATCGCCCTCTTTTCGCGCACATCCCATACCTTCCACTATATTGCCCTGTTTTCGCGCACCTCTCATGTCTTCCACTATATCGCTGTGTTTTCTGGCACATCTGATGCATTCCCATGTAACGCCAAGTTTTCGCGCACCTCTCATACTTTCCCCTATATTGCCGTGTTTACGCGCACCTCTCATACCTCCCCGTATATTGCCATGTTTTTATGCACATCTCATACCGTCTCCTATATCGCTGTGTTTTCGCCCACCTCCCATAGCAACCCCTGTATCGCTGTGCCTTCGTGCACCTCTCATACATTCCCCTATATCGCCCTGTTTTCGCGCACCTACTATAACTTCCCGTATATCACTGCGTTTTCGTGCACCTCTCATACCTTCCACTATATCGCTGTGTTTTCATGCACATCTCATAACATCCCCTATTTCGCTGTGTATTCGTGCACATCCCATAACATTCCCTATTTCTCTGTGCCTTCGCGCACCTCTCATACCTTCCCCTATATCGCCGTGTTTTCGTGCACCTCTCATGTCGTCTCCTAGGTTGCTATGTTTTCACTCCTCTCAATACTTCCCCTATATCGCTGTGTTTTCTTGCACATCTGATACATTCTCCCGTATTGTCGTGTTTTCGCGCACCTCTCATAATTTTCCCTATATCGCCGTGTTTTCGCGCACCTCTCATACCTTCCCCTATATCACTGTGTTTTTTCGCATCTCTGATGCATTTCCCTGTATCGTCCTGTTTTCGCGCACCTCTCATGTATTCCACTACATCGCTGTGTTTTAGCGCACCTCTCATACCTCCCCCTATATCGCCGTGTTTTTATGCACATCTCATACCGTCCCCTATATCGCTGTGTTTTCGCGAACCTCTCATACCTCCCCCTATATTGCCCTGTTTTTGCGCACATCCCATAGCATCCCCTATATTGCTGTGTTTTCACACACCTCTCATAACTTCTCCTATATCACTGTGTTTTTGTGCACCTCTCATACCTTCCCTAATATCACTGAGTTTTCATGCACATCTCATCACATCCCCTATATCGCTGTATATTCACACACCTCCCATCACATCCCCTATATCGCTGTGCCTTGCGCACCTCTCATAGCTTCCCCTTTATTGCTGTCTTTTCGCGCACATCTCCATAGATTCAGCTTTATCGCTGTGTTATTGCTCTCCTCTCATAGCTTCCCCTGTATCGCAGTGTTTTTGCTCACCTGTCATGTCTTCACCTAGATCACTATGTTTTCGCTCCTCTCAATACTTCCCCTATATCGCTGTGTTTTCTCGCACAATTGATACATTCTCCCGTATCGCCGTGTTTTCGCACACCTCTCATAATGTCCCCAATATCACCGTGTTCTCGCACACCTCTCATACCTTCCCCTATATCGCCCTCTTTTCGCGCACATCCCATACCTTCCACTATATTGCCCTGTTTTCGCGCACCTCTCATGTCTTCCACTATATCGCTGTGTTTTCTGGCACATCTGATGCATTCCCATGTAACGCCAAGTTCTCGCGCACCTCTCATACTTTCCCCTATATTTGCCGTGTTTACGCGCACCTCTCATACCTCCCCGTATATTGCCATGTTTTTATGCACATCTCATACCGTCTCCTATATCGCTGTGTTTTCGCGCACCTCCCATAGCAACCCCTGTATCGCTGTGCCTTCGTGCACCTCTCATAACTTCCCCTATATCGCCCTGTTTTCGCGCACCTCCTATAACTTCCCGTATATCACTGCGTTTTCGTGCACCTCTCATATCTTCCACTATATAGCTGTGTTTTCATGCACATCTCATAAAGTCCCCTATTTCGCTGTGTATTCGTGCACATCCCATAACATTCCCTATTTCTCTGTGCCTTCGCGCACCTCTCATACCTTCCCCTATATCGCCGTGTTTTCATGCACATCTCATAACGTCCCCTATATCGCTGGGTTTTTACTCACCTCTCATAACTTCCCCTATATCGCCCTGCTTTCGAGCACCTTCCATACCTTCCCCTATATCGCTGTGTTTTCGTTTACCTCTCATACCTCCCCCTATATCGCTGTGTTTTCAAGCACCTCTCATAAATTCTCATATATTGCTGTATTTTTGCGCACCTCTCATAACATCCCCTATATTGTCGTTTTTTTATGCACATCACATAACGTCCCCTATTTCACTGTGTATTCGTGCACCTCCCATAACATCCCCTATATCGCTGTGCCTTCGTGCACCTCCCATACCTTCCCCTATATCGCCCTGTTTTCGCCCACCTCCTATACCTTCCCTTATATCGCTGTGTATTCGTACACCTCCCATTCCTTCCCCTATATCGCTGTGTTTTTGTGCACCTCTCATAACTTCCCTAATATCGCTGAGTTTTCATGCACATCTCATCACATCCACTTTATCGCTGTGTATTCATGCCCCTCCCATTGCATCCCCTATATCGCTGTGCCTTGCGCACCTCTCATAGCTTCCCCTATATCGCTGTGCCTTGCGCACCTGTCATACCTTCCCCTAAATCGCCCTGTTTTCGCGCACCTCCTATACCTTCCCTTATATCGCTGTGTTTTCGTGCACCTCTCATACCTTCCCGTATAACGCTGTGTTTTCATGCACATCTCATAACGTCCCCTATTTCGCTGTGTATTCGTGCAATTCCCATAACATCCCCTATATCGCTGTGCCTTCGCGCACCTCTCATACCTTCCCCTATAATGCCGTGTTTTCATGCACATCTCATAACGTCCCCTATATCGCTGGGTTTTCACGCGCCTCTCATAACTTCCCCTATATCACCCTGCTTTCGAGCACCTCCCATACCTTCCCCTATATCGCTGTGTTTTCGTGTACCTCTCATACCTCCCCCTATATTGCTGTGTTTTCGCGCACCTCTAATAACTTCTTCTATATTGCTGTATTATTGCGCACCTCTCATAACTTCCCCTATATCACCGTGTTTTCATGCACCTCTCATACCTTCCCTATATCGCTGTGTTTTCACACACCTCTCATAACTTCCCCTATATTGCTGTGTTTTTGTGCACCACTCATAACTTCCCTAATATCGCTGCGTTTTCATGCACATCTCATCACGTCTCCTATATCGCTATGTATTCACGCACCTCTCATACCTCCCCCTATATCGCTGTGCCTTGCGCACCTCTCATACCTTCCCCTATATCGCTGTCTTTTCGCGCACTTCCCATAGATTCACCTTTATCGCTGTGTTATTGCTCACCTCTCATAGATTCCCCTGTATCGCCGTGTTTTTGCTCACCTCTCATAGCGTCCCCCATATGTCCGTGTCTTTGCGCACCTCTCATGTCTTCACCTAGATCGCTATGTTTTCGCTCCTCTAAATACTTACCCTATATCGCTGTGTTTTCTCGCACATCTGATACATTCTCCCATATCGCCGTGTTTTCGCACACCTCTCATAATTTCCCCTATATCGCCGTGTTCTCGCACACTTCTCATACCTTCCCCTATATCACTGCGTTTTCGCGAACGTCACATTGCGTCCCCTATATCGTCCTGTTTTCGCGCACCTCTCATTAATTTCCCTATATCACCCTGCTTTCGAGCACCTCCCATACCTTCCCCTAAATCGCTGAGTTTTCGTGTACCTCTCATACCTCCCCCTATATTGCTATGTTTTCACGCACCTCTAATAACTTCTCCTATATTGCTGTATTATTGCGCACCTCTCATAACTTCCCCTGTATCGCCGTGTTTTCGTGCACCTCTCATACATTCCCTACATCGCTGTGTTTTCACACACCTCTCATAACTTCCCCTATATCGCCGTGTTTTTATGCACATCTCATCACGTCCCCTATATCGCTGGGTTTTTACGCACCTCTCATAACTTCCCCTATATCGCCCTGCTTTCGAGCACCTCCCATACCTTCCCTATATCGCTGTGTTTTCGTTTACCTCTCATAACTCCCCCTATATCGCTGTGCTTTCAAGCACCTCTCATAACTTCTCATATATTGCTGTATTTTTGCGCACCTCTCATAACTTCCCCTATATTGCCGTTTTTTTATGCACATCTCATAACGTCCCCTATTTCGCTGTGTATTTGTGCACCTCCCATAACATCCCCTATATCGCTGTGCCTTCGTGCACCTCCCATACCTTCCCCTATATCGCCCTGTTTTCGCCCACCTCCTATACCTTCCCTTATATCGCTGTGTTTTCGTGCACCTCTCATACCTCCCCCTATATCGTTGTGTTTTCACGCACCTCTCATAACTTCTCCTACATTGCTGTATTTTTGCGCACCTCTCATAACTTCCCCTATATCACCGTGTTTTGATGCACATCTCATAACGTCCCCTATATCGCTGTGTATTCGTGCACCTCCCATTCCTTCCCCTATATCGCTGTGCTTTCGTGCACCTTTCATACCTTCCCCTAAATCGCAGTGTTTTCGCACACCTCTCATAACTTCTCCTATATCGCTATGTTTTTGTGCACCTCTCATAACTTTCCTAATATCGCTGAGTTTTCATGCACATCCCATCACATCCACTATATCGCTGTGTATTCACGCACCTCCCATAGCATCCCCTATATCGCTGTGCCTTGCGCACCTCTCATAGCTTCGCCTATATCGCTGTCTTTTCGCGCACATCCCATAGATTCACCTTTATCACTGCGTTATTGCTCACCTCTCAAAGCTTCTCTGTATCGCCCTGTTTTTGCTCACCTCTCATAGCTTCCCCTATATCGCCGTGTTTTCGCGCCCTTCTCATGTCTTCACCTAGATCGCAATGTTTTCGTTCCTCTCAATACTTCCCCTATATCGCTGTTTTCTAGCACATCTGATACATTCTCCCGTATCGCCGTGTTTTCGCACACCTCTCATAATTTCCCATATATCGCCGTGTTCTCGCACACGTCTCATACCTTTCCCTACATCACTGTGTTTTCGCAGACTTCCCATTGCGTCCCCTATATCGCTGTGTTTTCGCGCACCTCTCATACCTTCCCCTATATCGCCCAATTTTCATGCACGTCCCATAGCTTCCACTATATTGCCCTGTTTTCGCGCACCTCTCATGTATTCCACTACATCACTGTGTTTTCTGGCACCTCTGATGCATTCCCCTGTAACGCCAAGTTTTCGCGCACCTCTCATACTTTCCATTATATCGCCGTGTTTACGCGCACCTCTCATACCTCCCCCTATATCGCCACGTTTTTATACACATCTCATCCCGTCTCCTATATCGCTGTGCTTTTGCGCACCTACCATAGCATCCCCTATATCGAATGTGCCTTTTTGCACCTCTCATACCTTCCCCTATAGCGCCCTGTTTTCACGCACCTCCTATACCTTCCCTTATAAAGCTGCATTTTCGTGCACCTCTCATACCTTCCCCTATATCGCCGTGTTTTCATGCATATCTCATAACGTCCCCTATATAGCTGGGTTTTCACGCACCTCTCATAACTTCCCCTATATCACCCTGCTTTCGAGCACCTCGCATACCTTCCCCTATATCGCTGTTTTCTCGTGTACCTCTCATACCTCCCCCTATATCACTGTGTTTTCACGCACCTCTAATAACTTCTGCTATATTGCTGTATTATTGCGCACCTCTCATAACTTCCCCAATATCGCCGTGTTTTCATGCACATCTCATAATGTCCCCTATATCGCTGTGTATTAGTGCACCTCCCATACCTTCCCTTATATCACTGTGTTTTCGCACACCTCTCATAACTTTTCCTATATCGCTGTGTTTTTGTGCACCTCTCATACCATCCCTAATATCGCTGCGTTTTCATGGACATCTCAAGTTCCCTATATCGCTGTGTATTCACGCACCTCCCATAGCATCCCCTATATCGCTGTGCCTTGCGCACCTCTCATAGCTTCCCCTATATCGCTGTCTTTTCGCGCTCATCCCATAGATTCACCTTTATCACTGTGTTATTGCTCACCTCTCATAGCTTCCCCCATATCGCCGTGTTTTCGCGCACCTCTCATGTCTTCACCTAGATCGCTATGTTTTCGCTCCTCTCAATACTTCCCCTATATCGCTGTGTTTTCTCACACATCTGATACCGCCCCCTATATCGCCGTGTTTTTATACACATCTCATACCGTCCCCTATATTACTGTGCATTCGCGCACCTCCCATAGCATCCCCTATATCGCTGTGCCTTCGCGCACCTCACATACATTCCCCTATATTGCCGTTTTCGCGCACCTCCTATAACTTCCCTTATATCACTGCGTTTTCGTGCACCTCTCATACCTTCCACTATATCGCTGTGTTTTCATGCACATCTCATAACGTCCCCTATTTCGCTGTGTATTCGTGCACTTCGCATAACATCTCCTATTTCTCTGTGCCTTCGTGCACCTCTCATACCTTCCCCTATATCGCCGTGTTTTCATGCACATCTCATAACGTCCCCTATATCGCTGGGTTTTTACGCACCTCTCATAACTTCCCCTATATCGCCCTGCTTTCGAGCACCTCCCATACCTTCCCCTATATCGCTGTGTTTTCGTTTACCTCTCATAACTCCCCCTATATCGGTGTTTTCAAGCACCTCTCATAACTTCTCATATATTGCTGTATTTTTGCGCACCTCTCATAACTTCCCCTATATTGCTGTTTTTTTATGCACATCTCATAACGTCCCCTATTTCGCTGTGTATTCGTGCACCTCCCATAACATCCCCTATATCGCTGTGCCTTCGTGCACCTCCCATACTTTCCCCTATATCGCCCTGTTTTTGCGCACCTCCTATACCTTCCCTTGTATCGCTGCGTTTTCATGCACCTCACATACCTTCCCCTATATCGCGGTGTTTACATGCACAGCTCATAACGTCCCCTATTTCGCTGTGTATTCGTGCACCTCCCATAACATTCCCTATATCGCTGTGCCTTCGAGCACCTCTCATACCTTCCCCTATATCGCCGTATTTTCATGCACATCTCATAATCTCCCCCATATCGCTGGGTTTCCACGCATCTCTCATAACTTCCCCTATATCGCCCTGTTTTCGCGCTCCTCTCATACCTTCCCCTATATCACTGTGTTTTCACGCACCTCTCATAACTTTCCCTATATCGCTGTGTTTTTGAAACCTCTCATTGTTTCCCGTCTATCGCCGTGTATTCATGCACATCTCATACCGTCCCCTATATCGCTGTGTTTTTGTGCACCTCTCATACCTTCCCTAATATCACTGCGTTTTCGTGCACATCTCATCACGTTCCCTATATCGCTGTGTATTCACGCACCTCCCATAGCATCCCCTATATCGCTGTGCCTTGCGCACCTCTCATAGCTTCCCCTATATCGCTGTCTTTTCGCCCTCATCCCATAGATTCACCTTTATCGCTGTGTTATTGCTCACCTCTCATAGCTTCCCCTATATCGCCGTGTTTTTTCTCACCTCTCATAGCTTCCCCCATATCGCCGTGTTTTCGCGCACCTCTCATGTCTTCACCAAGATCGCTATGTTTTTGCTCCTCTCATTACTTCCCTATATCGCTGTGTTTCTCGCACGTCTGATACATTCTCCCGTATCGCCGTGTTTTCGCACACCTCTCATACCTTCCCCTATGTCACTGTGTTTTCGCGCACGTCCCATAGAGTCCCCTATATCGCTGTGCTTTCGCGCAGCTCTCTTACCTTCCACTACATCGCCCTGTTTTTGCGCACATCCCATAGCTTCCACTATATTGCCCTGTTTTCGGGCACCTCTCATGTCTTCCCCTATATCGCTGCGTTTTCTTGCACCTCTAATGCATTCGCCTGTAACGCCAAGTTTTCGCGCACCTCTCCTACTTTCCCCTATATCGCCGTGTTTTCGCGCACCTCTCATAGCTTCCCATATATGGCCATGTTTTCATACACATCTCATACCGTCCCCTATATCACTGCGTTTTCGCGCACCTCCCATAGCATCACCTATATCCCTGTGCCTTCGTGCACCTCTCATACCTTTCCGTATATCGCCGTGTTTTCCTGCACATCTCATAACGTCCCCTATATCGCCGTACTTTTGCTCACCTCTCATAACTTCCTCTATATCGCCCTGTTTTCGCACACCTCTCATAACTTCCCCTATATCGCTGTGTTTTCGCACAACTCTCATGGTTTCCCGACTATCGCCGTGTATTCATTCACATCTCGTACCGTCCCCTATATCGCTGTGTTTTCATACACCTCTCATACCGTCCCCTATATCGCTGTGTTTTCACACACCTCTCATACCTTTCCCTATATCGCTGTCTTTTCGCGCACATCGCATAGATTCACCTTTATCGCTGTGTTATTGCTCACATCTCATAGCTTCCCCTACATCGCCGAGTTTTTGCGCACCTCTCATAACTTCCCCTATATCGCCGTATTTTTATGCACATCTCATATCTTACCCTATATCGCCCTGTTTTCATGCTTCTCGCAGTCATTCACCTATATCGCTGTTTTCGTGCACCTCTCATACCTTCCCAATATCGCTGTGTTTTCACACACCTCTCATAACTTCTCCTATATCGCTGTGTTTTTGTGCACCTCTCATAACTTCCCTAATATCGCTGCGTTTTCATGCACATCTCATCACGTCCCCAATATCGCAGTGTATTCACGCACCTACCATACATCCCCTATATCGCTGTGCCTTGCGCACCTCTCATTCCTTCCCCTAAATCGCTGTCTTTTTGCGCACATCCCATAGATTCACTATCGCTGTGTTATTGCTCACCTCTCATAGCTTCCCCTGTATCACCGTGTTTTTGCGCACCTCTCATAACTTCCCCTATATTGCCGTGTTGTTATGCACATCTCATAACGTCCCCTATATCGCTGTGTATTCGCGCACCTCCCATAGCATCCCCTATATCGCTGTGCCTTCGTGCACCTCTCATACCTTCCCCTATATCGCCGTGTTTTCGTGCACCTCTCATGTCGTCTCCTAGGTTGCTATGTTTTCACTCCTCTCAATACTTCCCCTATATCGCTGTGTTTTCTTGCACATCTGATACATTCTCCCGTATCGTCGTGTTTTCGCGCACCTCTCATAATTTTCCCTATATCGCCGTGTTTTCGCGCACCTCTCATGCCTTCCCCTATATCACTGTGTTTTCTCGCATCTCTGATGCATTTCCCTGTATCGTCCTGTTTTCGCGCACCTCTCATGTATTCCACTACATCGCTGTGTTTTAGCGCACCTCTCATACCTCCCCCTATATCGCCGTGTTTTTATGCACATCTCATACCGTCCCCATATCGCTGTGTTTTCGCGAACCTCTCATACCTCCCCCTATATCGCCCTGTTTTTGCGCACATCCCATAGCATCCCCTATATTGCTGTGTTTTCACACACCTCTCATAACTTCTCCTATATCACTGTGTTTTTGTGCACCTCTCATACCTTCCCTAATATCACTGAGTTTTCATGCACATCTCATCACATCCCCTATATCGCTGTATATTCACACACCTCCCATCGCATCCCCTATATCGCTGTGCCTTGCGCACCTCTCATAGCTTCCCCTTTATTGCTGTCTTTTCGCGCACATCTCCATAGATTCAGCTTTATCGCTGTGTTATTGCTCTCCTCTCATAGCTTCCCCTGTATCGCGGTGTTTTTGCTCACCTGTCATGTCTTCACCAAGATCACTATGTTTTCGCTCCTCTCAATACTTCCCCTATATCGCTGTGTTTTCTCGCACAATTGATACATTCTCCCGTATCGCCGTGTTTTCGCACACCTCTCATAATGTCCCCAATATCACCGTGTTCTCGCACACCTCTCATACCTTCCCCTATATCGCCCTCTTTTCGCGCACATCCCATACCTTCCACTATATTGCCCTGTTTTCGCGCACCTCTCATGTCTTCCACTATATCGCTGTGTTTTCTGGCACATCTGACGCATTCCCATGTAACGCCAAGTTTTCGCGCACCTCTCATACTTTCCCCTATATTGCCGTGTTTACGCGCACCTCTCATACCTCCCCGTATATTGCCATGTTTTTATGCACATCTCATACCGTCTCCTATATCGCTGTGTTTTCGCGCACCTCCCATAGCAACCCCTGTATCGCTGTGCCTTCGTGCACCTCTCATATCTTCCCCTATATCGCCCTGTTTTCGCGCACCTCATATAACTTCCCGTATATCACTGCGTTTTCGTGCACCTCTCATATCTTCCACTATATCGCTGTGTTTTCATGCACATCTCATAAAGTCCCCTATTTCGCTGTGTATTCGTGCACATCCCATAACATTCCCTATTTCTCTGTGCCTTCGCGCACCTCTCATACCTTCCCCTATATCGCCGTGTTTTCATGCACATCTCATAACGTCCCCTATATCGCTGGGTTTTTACTCACCTCTCATAACTTCCCCTATATCGCCCTGCTTTCGAGCACCTTCCATACCTTCCCCTATATCGCTGTGTTTTCGTTTACCTCTCATACCTCCCCCTATATCGCTGTGTTTTCAAGCACCTCTCATAAATTCTCATATATTGCTGTATTTTTGCGCACCTCTCATAACTTCCCCTATATTGTCATTTTTTTATGCACATCACATAACGTCCCCTATTTCACTGTGTATTCGTGCACCTCCCATAACATCCCCTATATCGCTGTGCCTTCGTGCACCTCCCATACCTTCCCCTATATCGCCCTGTTTTCGCCCACCTCCTATACCTTCCCTTATATCGCTGTGTATTCGTACACCTCCCATTCCTTCCCCTATATCACTGTGTTTTTGTGCACCTCTCATAACTTCCCTAATATCGCTGAGTTTTCATGCACATCTCATCACATCCACTATATCGCTGTGTATTCATGCACCTCCCATTGCATCCTCTATATCGCTGTGCCTTGCGCACCTCTCATAGCTTCCCCTATATCGCTGTCTTTTCGCGCACATCCCATAGATTCACCTTTTTCGCTGCGTTATTGCTCACCTCTCATAGCTTCCCTATATCGCCCTGTTTTTGCTCACCTCTCATAGCTTCCCTTATATCGCCGTGTTTTCGCGCCCTTCTCTTTTCTTCACCTAGATCGCTATGTTTTCGTTCCTCTCAATACTTCCCCTATATCGCTGTTTTCTAGCACATCTGATACATTCTCCCGTATCGCCGTGTTTTCGCACACCTCTCATAATTTCCCCTATATCGCCGTGTTCTCGCACACCTCTCATACCTTTCCCTATATCACTCTGTTTTCGCACACGTCCCATTGCGTCCCCTATATCGCTGTGCTTTCACGCACCACTCATACCTTCCCCTATATCGCACTATTTTCATGCACATCCCATAGCTTCCACTATATTGCCCTGTTTTCGCACACCTCTCATGTATTCCACTACATCGCTGTGTTTTCTCTGCACCTCTGATGCATTCCCCTGTAACGCCAAGTTTTCGCGCATCTCATAATTTCCGCTATATCGCAGTGTTTACGCGCACCTCTCATACCTCCCCCTATATCGCCATGTTTTTATGCACATCTCATACCGTCCCCTATATCGCTGTGCCTTCATGCACCTCTCATACCTTCCCCTATAACGCTGTGTTTTCATTCACATCTCATAACGTCCCCTATTTCGCTGTGTATTCGTGCACCTCCCATAACATCCCCTATATCGCTGTACCTTAGCGCAACTCTCATACCTTCCCCTATATCGCCGTGTTTTCATGCACATCTCATAACGTCCCCTATATCGCTGAGTTTTCACGCACCTCTCATAACTTCCCCTATATCACCCTGCTTTCGAGCACCTCCCATACCTTCCCCTATATCGCTGTGTTTTCGTGTACCTCTCATACCTCCCCCTATATCGCTGTGTTTTCACGCACCGCTAATAAATTCTCCTATATTGCTGTATTATTGCGCACCTCTCATAACTTCCCCTGTATCGCCGTGTTTTCGTGCACCTCTCATACCTTCCCTATATCGCTGTGTTTTCACACACCTCTCGTAACGACTCCTATATCACTGTGTTTTAGTGCACCTCTCATAACTTCCCGAATATCGCTGCGTTTTCATGCACATCTCATCACGTCCCCTATATCGCTGTGTATTCACGCACCTCCCATAGCATCCCCTATATCGCTGTGCCTTGCGCACCTCTCATAGCTTCGCCTATATCGCTGTCTTTTTGCGCACATCCTATAGATTCACCTTTATCACTGCGTTATTGCTCACCTCTCATAGCTTCCCTGTATCGCCCTGTTTTTGCTCACCTCTCATAGCTTCCCCTATATCGCCGTGTTTTCGCGCCCTTATCATGTCTTCACCTAGATCGCAATGTTTTCGTTCCTCTCAATACTTCCCCTATATCGCTGTTTTCTAGCACATCTGATACATTCTCCCGTATCGCCGTGTTTTCGCACACCTCTCATAATTTCCCATATATCGCCGTGTTCTCGCACACGTCTCATACCTTTCCCTACATCACTGTGTTTTCGCAGACTTCCCATTGCGTCCCCTATATCGCTGTGTTTTCGCGCACCTCTCATACCTTCCCCTATATCGCCCAATTTTCATGCACGTCCCATAGCTTCCACTATATTGCCCTGTTTTCGCGCACCTCGCATACTTTCCCCTATATCGCCGTGTTTACGCGCACCTCTCATACCTCACCCTATATGGCCATGTTTTTATGCACATCTCATACCGTCTCCTATATCGCTGTGTTTTCGCACACCTCCCATAGCATCCCCTATATTGCTGTGCCTTCGTGCACCTCTCATACCTTCCCCTTTATCGCCCTGTTTTCGCGCACCTCTCATGTATTCCACTACATCGCTGTGTTTTCTGGCACCTCTGATGCACTCCCTTGTAATGCCAAGTTTTCGCGCACCTCGCATACTTTCCCCTATATCGCCGTGTTTACGCGCACCTCTCATACCTCCCCCTATATCGCCACGTTTTTATGCACATCTCATCCCGTCTCCTATATCGCTGTGCTTTTGCGCACCTACCATAGCATCCCCTATATCGAATGTGCCTTTTTGCACCTCTCATACCTTCCCCTATAGCGCCCTGTTTTCGCGCACCTCCTATACCTTCCTTTATAAAGCTGCATTTTCGTGCACCTCTCATACCTTCCCCTATATCGCCGTGTTTTCATGCACATCTCATAACGTCCCCTATATCGCTGGGTTTTCACGCACCTCTCATAACTTCCCCTATATCACCCTGCTTTCGAGCACCTCGCATACCTTCCCCTATATCGCTGTTTTGTCGTGTACCTCTCATACCTCCCCCTATATCGCTGTGTTTTCACGCACCTCTAATAACTTCTGCTATATTGCTGTATTATTGCGCACCTCTCATAACTTCCCCAATATCGCCGTGTTTTTATGCACATCTCATAAATTCCCCTATATCGCTGTGTATTAGTGCACCTCCCATACCTTCCCTTATATCGCTGTGTTTTCGCACACCTCTCATAACTTCTACTATATCACTGTGTTTTTGTGCACCTCTCATACCTTCCCTAATATCGCTGCGTTTTCATGGACATCTCATCACGTTCCCTATATCGCTGTGTATTCACGCACCTCCCATAGCATCCCCTATATCGCTGTGCCTTGCGCACCTATCACAGCTTCTCCTATATCGCTGTCTTTTCGCGCTCATCCCATAGATTCACCTTTATCACTGTGTTATTGCTCACCTCTCATAGCTTCCCCTGTATCACCGTGTTTTTGCTCACCTCTCATAGCTTCCCCCATATCGCCGTGTTTTCGCGCACCTCTCATGTCTTCACCTAGATCGCTATGTTTTCGCTCCTCTCAATACTTCCCCTATATCGCTGTGTTTTCTCGCACATCTGATACCGCCCACCTATATCGCCGTGTTTTTATACACATCTCATACCGTCCCCTATGTTACTGTGTTTTCACGCACCTCCCATAGCATCCCCTATATCGCTGTGCCTTCGTGCACCTCTCATACCTTCCCCTATATCGCTCTGTTTTTGCGCACCTCCTATACCTTCCCTTGTATCGCTGCGTTTTCGTGCACCTCTCATACCTTCCCCTATATCGCTGTGTTTACATGCACATCTCATAACGTCCCCTATTTCGCTGTGTATTCGTGCACCTCCCATAACATTCCCTATATCGCTGTGCCTCTGCGCACCTCTCATACCTTCCCCTATATCGCCGTGTTTTCATGCACATCTCATAATCTCCCCCATATCGCTGGGTTTCCACGCATCTCTCATAACTTCCCCTATATCGCCGTGTTTTCGCGCACCTCTCATAGCTTCCCATATATGGCCGTGTTTTCATACACATCTCATACCGTCCCCTATATCACTGTGTTTTCGCGCACCTCCCATAGCATCCCCTATATCCCTGTGCCTTCGTGCACCTCTCATACCTTTCCGTACATCGCCGTGTTTTCCTGCACATCTCATAACGTCCCCTATATCGCCGTACTTTTGCTCACCTCTCATAACTTCCTCTATATCGCCCTGTTTTCGCACACCTCTCATAACTTCCCCTATATTGCCCTGTTTTTGCGCACCTCTCATGTCTTCCACTATATCGCTGTGTTTTCTGGCACATCTGATGCATTCCCATGTAACGCCAAGTTTTCGCGCACCTCTCATACTTTCCCCTATATTGCCGTGTTTACGCGCACCTCTCATACCTCCCCGTATATTGCCATGTTTTTATGCACATCTCATACCGTCTCCTATATCGCTGTGTTTTCGCGCACCTCCCATAGCAACCCCTGTATCGCTGTGCCTTCGTGCACCTCTCATACCTTCCCCTATATCGCCCTGTTTTCGCGCACCTCCTATAACTTCCCGTATATCACTGCGTTTTCGTGCACCTCTCATACCTTCCACTATATCGCTGTGTTTTCATGCACATCTCATAACATCCCCTATTTCGCTGTGTATTCGTGCACATCCCATAACATTCCCTATTTCTCTGTGCCTTCGCGCACCTCTCATACCTTCCCCTATATCGCCGTGTTTTCGTGCACCTCTCATGTCGTCTCCTAGGTTGCTATGTTTTCACTCCTCTCAATACTTCCCCTATATCGCTGTGTTTTCTTGCACATCTGATACATTCTCCCGTATCGTTGTGTTTTCGCGCACCTCTCATAATTTTCCCTATATCGCCGTGTTTTCGCGCACCTCTCATACCTTCCCCTATATCACT
The DNA here is from genome assembly GCF_030028105.1 of Mobula birostris. Classification (NCBI taxonomy): domain Eukaryota; kingdom Metazoa; phylum Chordata; class Chondrichthyes; order Myliobatiformes; family Myliobatidae; genus Mobula; species Mobula birostris. The sequence continues at coordinate 47,650 of NW_027275372.1, forward strand.
GTGTTTTAGCGCACCTCTCATACCTCCCCCTATATCGCCGTGTTTTTATGCACATCTCATACCGTCCCCTATATCGCTGTTTTTTCGCGAACCTCTCATACCTCCCCCTATATCGCCCTGTTTTTGCGCACATCCCATAGCATCCCCTATATTGCTGTGTTTTCACACACCTCTCATAACTTCTCCTATATCAGTGTTTTTGTGCACCTCTCATACCTTCCCTAATATCACTGAGTTTTCATGCACATCTCATCACATCCCCTATATCGCTGTATATTCACACACCTCCCATCGCATCCCCTATATCGCTGTGCCTTGCGCACCTCTCATAGCTTCCCCTTTATTGCTGTCTTTTCGCGCACATCTCCATAGATTCAGCTTTATCGCTGTGTTATTGCTCTCCTCTCATAGCTTCCCCTGTATCGCGGTGTTTTTGCTCACCTGTCATGTCTTCACCTAGATCACTATGTTTTCGCTCCTCTCAATACTTCCCCTATATCGCTGTGTTTTCTCGCACAATTGATACATTCTCCCGTATCGCCGTGTTTTCGCACACCTCTCATAATGTCCCCAATATCACCGTGTTCTCGCACACCTCTCATACCTTCCCCTATATCGCCCTCTTTTCGCGCACATCCCATAGCAACCCCTGTATCGCTGTGCCTTCGTGCACCTCTCATACCTTCCCCTATATCGCCCTGTTTTCGCGCACCTCCTATAACTTCCCGTATATCACTGCGTTTTCGTGCACCTCTCATATCTTCCACTATATCGCTGTGTTTTCATGCACATCTCATAAAGTCCCCTATTTCGCTGTGTATTCGTGCACATCCCATAACATTCCCTATTTCTCTGTGCCTTCGCGCACCTCTCATACCTTCCCCTATATCGCCGTGTTTTCATGCACATCTCATAACGTCCCCTATATCGCTGGGTTTTTACTCACCTCTCATAACTTCCCCTATATCGCCCTGCTTTCGAGCACCTTCCATACCTTCCCCTATACCGCTGTGTTTTCGTTTACCTCTCATACCTCCCCCTATATCGCTGTGTTTTCAAGCACCTCTCATAAATTCTCAGATATTGCTGTATTTTTGCGCACCTCTCATAACTTCCCCTATATTGTCGTTTTTTTATGCACATCACATAACGTCCCCTATTTCACTGTGTATTCGTGCACCTCCCATAACATCCCCTATATCGCTGTGCCTTCGTGCACCTCCCATACCTTCCCCTATATCGCCCTGTTTTCGCCCACCTACTATACCTTCCCTTATATCGCTGTGTATTCGTACACCTCCCATTCCTTCCACTATATCGCTGTGTTTTTGTGCACCTCTCATAACTTCCCAAATATCGCTGAGTTTTCATGCACATCTCATCACATCCACTATATCGCTGTGTATTCATGCACCTCCCATTGCATCCCCTATATCGCTGTGCCTTGCGCACCTCTCATAGCTTCCCCTATATCGCTGTCTTTTCGCGCACATCCCATAGATTCACCTTTTTCGCTGCGTTATTGCTCACCTCTCATAGCTTCCCTATATCGTCCTGTTTTTGCTCACCTCTCATAGCTTCCCTTATATCGCCGTGTTTTCGCGCCCTTCTCTTGTCTTCACCTAGATCGCTATGTTTTCGTTCCTCTCAATACTTCCCCTATATCGCTGTTTTCTAGCACATCTGATACATTCTCCCGTACCGCCGTGTTTTCGCACACCTCTCATAATTTCCCCTATATCGCCGTGTTCTCGCACACCTCTCATACCTTTCCCTATATCACTCTGTTTTCGCACACGTCCCATTGCGTCCCCTATATCGCTGTGCTTTCACGCACCTCTCATACCTTCCCCTATATCGCACTATTTTCATGCACATCCCATAGCTTCCACTATATTGCCCTGTTTTCGCACACCTCTCATGTATTCCACTACATCGCTGTGTTTTCTCTGCACCTCTGATGCATTCCCCTGTAACGCCAAGTTTTCGCGCACATCTCATAATTTCCGCTATATCGCAGTGTTTACGCGCACCTCTCATACCTCCCCCTATATCGCCATGTTTTTATGCACATCTCATACCGTCTCCTATATCGCTGTTTTCTGGCGCACCTCCTATAGCATCCCCTATATCGCTGTGCCTTCATGCACCTCTCATACCTTCCCCTATAACGCTGTGTTTTCATGCACATCTCATAACGTCCCCTATTTCGCTGTGTATTCGTGCACCTCCCATAACATCCCCTATATCGCTGTGCCTTCGCGCAACTCTCATACCTTCCCCTATATCGCCGTGTTTTCATGCACATCTCATAACGTCCCCTATATCGCTGAGTTTTCACGCACCTCTCATAACTTCCCCTATATCACCCTGCTTTCGAGCACCTCCCATACCTTCCCCTATATCGCCGTGTTTACACGCACCTCTCACACCTCCCCCTATATAGCCACGTTTTTATGCACATCGCATACCGTCTCCTATATCGCTGTGTTTTTGCTCACCTACCATAGCATCCCCTATATCGAATGTGCTTTTGTGCACCTCTCATACCTTCCCCTATATCGCTGTGTTTTCACGCACCTCCCATACCTTCCCCTATAGCGCCCTGTTATCACGCACCTCCTATACCTGCCCTTATAACGCTGCATTTTCGTGCACCTCTCATACCTTCCCCTATAACGCCGTGTTTTCATGCACATCTCATAACGTCTCCTATATCGCTGTGCCTTGCGCACCTTTCATAGCTTCTCCTATATCGCTGTCTTTTCATGCACATCCCATAGATTCACCTTTAACGCTGTGTTATTGCTCACCTCTCATAGCTTCCCCTGTATCGCTGTGTTTTTGCTCACCTCTCATAGCTTCCCCCATATCGCCGTGTTTTCGCGCACCTCTCATGTCTTCACCTAGATCGCTATGTTTTCGCTCCTCTCAATACTTCCCCTATATCGTTGTGTTTTCTCGCAAATCTGATACCTCCCCCTATATCGCCGTGTTTTTATACACATCTCATACCGTCTCCTATATTACTGTGTTTTCACGCACCTCCCATAGCATCCCCTATATCGCTGTGCCTTCGTGCACCTCTCATACATTCCCCTATATAGCCCTGTTTTCGCGCACCTCCTATACATTCCCTTGTACCGCTGCGTTTTCGTGCACCTCTCAGACCTTCCCCATATCGCTGTGTTTTCATGCACATCTCATAACGTCCCCTATTTTGCTGTGTATTCGTGCACCTCCCATAACATCCCCTATATCGCTGTGCCTTCGCGCACCTCTCATACCTTCCCCTATATCGCCGTGTTTTCATGCACATCTCATTATCTCCCCTATATCGCTGGGTTTCCACGCATCTCTCATAACCTCCCCTATATCGCCCTGTTTTCACGCTCCTCTCATACCTTCCCCTATATCACTGTGTTTTCACGCACCTCTCATAACTTTCCCTATATCGCTGTGTTTTTGAACACCTCTCATTGTTTCCCGTCTATCGCCGTGTATTCATGCACATTTCATACCGTCCCCTATATCGCTGTGTTTTCGCGCACCTCCCATAGCATCCCCTATATCGCTGTGCCTTGCGCACCTCTCATACCTTCCCTAATATCGCTGCGTTTTCATGCACATCTCATAACGTCCCCTATATCGCCGTACTTTTGCTCACCTCTCATAACTTCCTCTATATCGCCCTGTTTTCGCACAACTCTCATGGTTTCCCGACTATCGCCGTGTACTCATGCACATCTCGTACCGTCCCCTATATCGCTGTGTTTTCACACACCTCTCATACCGTCCCCTATATCGCTGTGTTTTCGCACACCTCTCATACCTTTCCCTATATCGCTGTCTTTTCGCGCACATCGCATAGATTCACCTTTATCGCTGTGTTATTGCTCACCTCTCATAGCTTCCCCTACATCGCCGTATTTTTGCGCACCTCTTATAACTTCCCTTATATCGCTGTATTGTTATGCACATCTCATAACGTCCCCTATATCGCTGTGTATTCGCGCACCTCCCATAGTATCCCCTATTACGCTGTGCCTTCGCGCACCTCTCATATCTTCCCCTATATCGCCCTGTTTTCGTGCTCCTCGCAGTCATTCACCTATATCGCCCTGGTTTCGCGCACCTGCCATTCCTTCACCTATATCGCTGTTTTCGTGCACCTCTCATACCTTCCCTATATCGCTGTGTTTTCACACACCTCTCATAACTTCTCCTATATCGCTGTGAATTTGTGCACCTCTCATAACTTCCCTAATATCGGTGCGTTTTCATGCACATTTCATCACGTCCCCTATATCGCTGTGTATTCACGCACCTCCCATACATCCCCTATATCACTGTGCCTTGCGCACCTCTCCTTCCTTCCCCTTAATCGCTGTCTTTTTGCGCACATCCCATAGATTCACTATTGCTGTGTTATTGCTCACCTCTCATAGCTTCCCCTGTATCGCCGTGTTTTTGCTCACCTCTCATAGCTTCCCCTATATTGCCATGTTTTCGCGCACCTCTCATGTCTTCCCCTATATCACTGTGTTTTCGCGCACCTTCCATAGCATCCCCTATATTGCTGTGCCTTCACATACCTCTCATAACTTCATCTATATCACCCTGTTTTCGAGCACCTCTCATACCTTCCCCTATATCGCTGACTTTTCGCGCACATCCCATAGATTCACCTTTATTGCTTTGTTATTGTTCATCTGTCATAGCTTCCCCTGTATCGCAGTGTTTTTGCGCACCTCCCATAGCATCGCCTATATTGCTGGGCCTTCGCACACCTCTCATACCTTCCCCTATATTGCCACGTTTTCGTGCACCTCTCATACCTCCCCCAATATCGTTGTGTTTTCACGCACCTCTCATAACTTCTCCCATATCGCTGTATTTTCGCGCACCTCTCATGTCTTCACCTAGATCGCTATGTTTTCGCTCTTCTCATTAATTCCCCTATATCGCTGTGTTTTCTCGCACATCTGATATATTCTCCTGTATCGCCGTGTTTTCGCGCACCTCTCATAATTTCGCCTATATCGCCGTGTTCTCGCACACCTCTCATACCATCCCCTATATCACTGTGTTTTCGCGCACGTCCCATAGCTTCCACTACATTGCCCTGTTTTCGCGCACCTCTCATGTCTTCCCCTACATCGCTGTGTTTGCTCACACCACTGATGCATTCCCCTATAACGCCAAGATTTCGCGGACCTCTCCTACTTTCCCCTATATCGCCGTGTTCTCGCGCTGCCGCATACCTTCCCCTATATCACTGTGTTTTCACGCACGTCCCATGGAGTCCCCATATTGCTGTGTTTTCGCGCAGCTCTCATACCTTCCCCTATATCACCCTGTTTTCATGCACATCCCATAGCTCTCACTACATTGCCCTGTTTTCGTGCACCTCTCATGTCTCCCCTACATCGCTGTGTTTTTGCTTCTCTCATACCTCCCCTTATATCGCTGTGTTTTCACGCACCTCTCATACCTTCCCCTATATCGCTGTGTTTTCGCGCACCTCCCATACCTTCCTCTAAATCGCTGTGTTTTCGTGTACCTCTCATACCTCCCCTTATATCGCTGTGTTTTCACGCACCTCTCATAACTTCCCCTGTATTGCTGTATTTTTGCACACCTCTCATAACTTCCCCTATATTGACGTGTTTTTATGCACATCTCAAAACGTCCCCTATATCGCTGTGTATTCGCGCACCTCCTATAGCATCGCCTATATCGCTGTGCCTTCGCGCACCTCTCATACCTTCCCCTATATCGCCCTGTTTTCGCACACATCCCATACCTTCCACTATATTGCCATGTTTTCACGCACCTCTCATAACTTCTCCTATATCGCTGTAGTTTTGCGCACCTCTCATACCTTCCCCTATATTGCCGTGTTTTCAATCACATCTCATAATGTCCCCCATATTGCTGTGCATTCGTGCACCTCCCATACCTTCCCCTATATCGTCCTGTTTTCGCACACCTCCCATACCTTCCCTTTTATCGTTGTGTTTTCGTGCTCCTCTCATACCTTCCCCTATATTGCTGTGTTTTCGCGCATCTCTCATGGCTTCCCCAATATTGCCGTGTATTCATGCAGATCTCATACCGTCCCTTATATCGCTGTGCTTTCGCGCACCTCCCATAGCTACGCCCACGTCACTGTGTTTTCGCGCACCTCTCATACCTTCACCTATATCGCTGTGTTTTCACTCACTTCTCATAACTTCTCATATATCGCCGTGTTTTCGCGGACCTCTCATAATTTCCCCTATATAGCCATGATCTTGCACACCTCTCATAACTTCCACTATATCACTGTGTTTTCACGCACGTCCCATAGCATCCCCTGTATCGCTGTGTTTTCGGTCACCTCTCATACCTTTCCCTGTATCGCCATGTTTTCGCGCATATCCCATAGCTTCCACTATATAGCCCTGTTTTCGAGCACTCTCATGTCTTCCCCGAAATCACTGTGTTTTCGCACACCTCCCATACCTTCCTCTATATCGCTGTGTTTTCGTGCACCTCTCATACCTTCCCCTATATCACTGTGTTTTCACGCACCTCTCATAACTTCTCCTTTATCGCTGTATTTTTGCGCACCTCTCATACCTTCCCCTATATCGCCGTGTTTTGAATCACATCTCATAATGTCCCCCATATTGCTGTGTATTCGCGCACCACCCATAGAATCCCCTATATCGCTGTGCCTTCGCGCACATCTCATACCTTCCCCTATATCGTCCTGTTTTCGCGCACCTCCCATACTTTCCGTTTTATCGTTGTGTTTTCGTGCACCTCTCATACCTTCCCCAATATTGCTGTGTTTTCGCGCATCTCTCATGGCTTCCCCAATATTGCCTTTTATTCATGCACATCTCATACCGTCCCTTATATCGCTGTGCTTTCGCGCACCTCCCATACCTTCCTCTAAATCGCTGTGTTTTCGTGCACCTCTCATACCTTCCCCTATATCACCCTGTTTTCGCACACATCCCATAGCTTCCACTATATTGCCCTGTTTTCGCGCACCTCTCATGCCTTCCCCTTTTTCGCTCTGTTTTCGCTCCTCTCATAACGTCCCCTGTATCGCTGTGTTTTCTTGCACCTCTGATGCATTCCCCTGTATTGCCGTGTTTTTGCGCACCTCTCATACTTTTCCCTATATAGCCGTGTTTTTGCGCAACTCTCATGGCATCCCCGATATCGCCGTGTTTCATGCATATTTCATACATTCTCCTATATCGCTGTGTTTTCGCGCACATCCCATAGCTTCCGCTATATCGCTGTGTTTTCGCACAACTCTCATGCCTTCACCTATATCGCTGTCTTTTCGCACCCTGATATAGCTTCACCTTTTTTGGGCACCTCTCATAGCTTCCACTATATCGCCGTGTTTTCGCGGACATCTCATGTCTTCCCCTATATCGCTGTGTTTTCGCTGCTCTCATAACTTCCCCTATATCACTGTGTTTTCTCGCACCTCTGATGCATTCCCCTGTATTGCGATGTTTTCGCGCACCTCTCATACCTTCCCCAATATCGCCCTGTTTTCGCGCACCTCCCATACCTTCTCCTATATCGCTGTGTTTTTGCACACCTCTCATGGAATCCCCAATATCGCCATGTATTCATGCACATCTCATACCATCCCCTATATCACTGTGTTTTCTCGCACCACTGATGGCTTCCCCGATATCACCGTGTCTTCATGCACATCTCATACCGTCCCCTATACCACTGTGTTTTCGCGCACCTCTCATATCTTCCCCTATATCGCTGTGTTTTCACGCACCTCTTTTAACTTCCCCTATATCGCCGTGTTTTTGCGCACCTCTCATAACTTACCCTATATCGCCGTGTTGTTATGCACATCTCATAACGTCCTCTATATCGCTGTGTATTCGCGCACATCCCATAGCATCCCTTATATCACTGTGCCTTCGAGTACCTCTCATACCTTCCCAAATATTGCCCTGTTTTCGCGCACCTCCCATTCCTTCACCTGTATCGCGGTTTTCGTGCACCTCTCATGCATTTCCGTATACCGCTGTGTTTTTGCACACCTCTCATACCTTCCCCAATATCACCGTGTTTTCAGGCACCTCTCATAACCTTCCCTCTATCGCCCTGTTTTCGCGCTCCTCTCATACATTCCCCTATATCAGTGTGTTTTCACGCAGCTCTCATACCTTCCCCTATATCGCCGTATTTTTGCACACCTCTCATGGATTCCCCAATATAGCCGTGTTTTCATGCACATCTCATAACGTCCCATATATCTCTGTGTATTCACGCACCTCCCTTAGTATCCCCTATATCGCTGTGCCTTCGCGCAACGCTCATACCTTCCCCTATATCGCCCTGTTTCCCGTGCACCTCTCATGGCTTCGCCTACATCGCTGTGTTTTTGCGCACCTCTCATACCTTCCCCTATATCGCCGTGGTTTCGCGCACCTCTCATTTCATCACCTATATCGCTGTGTTTCCGCTCCTCTCATTACTTCCCCCATATTCGTCTGTGTTCTCGCACTTCTGATACAGTTCCCTGTATCAACATGTTTTCGCGCACCTCTCATAATTTCACCTATATCGCCGTGCTCTCGCACACCTCTCATATCTTCCCCTATATCACTGTGTTTTCGCGCACGTCCAATAGCGTCCCCTATATCGCTCTGTTTTCACGCACCTCTCATGTCTTCCCCTATATCACTGTGTTTTCGTGCATCTCCCATACCATCCCCTATATTGCTGTGTTTCGCACACGTCTCATACCTTTCCCTATATCGCCCTGTTTTCGAGCACCTCCCATACCTTCCCCTATATTGCTGTGTTTTCGTGTACCTCTCATACCTCCCCTTATATCGCTGTGTTTTCACGCACCTCTCACAACATCCCCTGTATTGCTGTATTTTTGCGCACCTCTGATAACTTCCCCTATATTGCCGTGTTTTTATGCACATCTCATAATGTCCCCTGTATCGCTGTGTTTCGCGCACCTCCCATAGCATCCTGTATATCGCTGTGCCTTCGCGCACCTCTCATACCTTCCCCTATATCGCCCTGTTTTTGCACACATCCCATACCTTCCCCTATATCGCTGTGTTTTCATGCACCTCTCATAACTTCTCCGATATCGCTGTGTTTTTGTGCACCTCTCATACCTTCCCTAATATCACTGCGTTTTCATGCACATCTCATCACGTCCCCTATATCGCTTTGTTTTCGTGCACCTCTCATACCACCTCTATATCGCTGTGCTTGCAGACCTCTCATACCTTCCCCTATATCGCTGTCTTTTCGCGCACATCCCATAGATTCACCTTTATCGCTGTGTTATTGCTCACCTCTCATAGCTTCCCCTATATCGCCGTGTTGTCATGCACATCTCATAAAGTCCTCTATATCGCTGTATATTCGAGCACCTACCGTAGCTTCCCTTATATCACTGTGCTTTCGCGCACCTCTCAAACCTTCCCAAATATCGCTCTGTTTTCGCGCACCTCCCATTCCTTCACCTATATCGCTGTTTTCGTGCACCTCTCATGCATTTCCGTATACCGCTGTGTTTTTGCACACCTCTCACACATTCCCCAATATCACCGTGTTTTCACGCACCTCTCATAACCTCCCCTCTATCGCCCTGTTTTCGCGCTCCTCTCACACCTTCCCCAATATCACTGTGTTTTCACGCAGCTCTCATACCTTCCCCTATATCGCCGTATTTTTGCACACCTCTCATGGCTTCCCCAATATAGCCGTGTTTTCATGCACATCTCATAACGTCCCATATATCTCTGTGTATTCACGCACCTCCCTTAGTATCCCCTATATCGCTGTGCCTTCGCGCATCGCTCATACGTTCCCCTATATCGCCCTGTTTCCCGTGCACCTCCCATGGCTTCGCCTACATCGCTGTGTTTTTGCGCACCTCTCATACCTTCCCCTATATCGCCGTGGTTTCACGCACCTCTCATATCTTACCCTATATCACTGTGTTTTCGCGCATGTCCAATAGCGTCCCCTATATCGCTCTGTTTTAACGCACCTCTCATGTCTTCCCCTATATCACTGTGTTTTTGTGCATCTCCCATACCATCCCCTATATTGCTGTGTTTCGCACACGTCTCATACCTTTCCCTATATCGCCCTGTTTTCGAGCACCTCCCATACCTTCCCCTATATCGCTGTGTTTTCGTGTACCTCTCATACCTCCCCTTATATCTCCTATATTGCCGTATTTTTATGCACATCTCATAACGTCCCCTATATCGCTGTGTATTCGCGCACCTCCCATAGCATCCCCTATATCGCTGTGCCTTCGCGCACCTCTCATACCTTCCCCTGTATCGCCCTGTTTTCGCACACATCCCATACCTTCCCCTATTTCACCCTGTTTTCGCGCATCTTCCATACCTTCCCCTATATCGCTGTGTTTTCTTGCACCTCTCATACCTCCCCCTATATCGCTGTGTTTTCACACGCCTCTCATAACTTCTCCTATATCACTGTATTTTTGCGCAGCTCTTATACCTTCCCCTTTATTGCCGTGTTTTCATGCACATCTCATAACGTCCCCTATATCGCTGCGTATTCGCGCACATCCCATAGCATCCCTTATATTGCTGTGCCTTCGTGCACCTCTCATACCTTCCCCTATATCGCCCTGTTTTCGCGCACCTTCCATACCTCCCCCTAAATCGCTGTGTTTTCACACACCTCTCATAACTTCTCCTATATCGCTGTGTTTTTGTGCACCTCTTATACCTTCCCTAATATCACTGCGTTTTCATGCACATCTCATCACGTCCCCTATATCGCTGTGTTTTCGTGCACCTCTCATACCTCCCCCTATATCGCTGTGTTTGCCGACCTCTCATACCTTCCCAAATATCGCCCTGTTTTCGCGCACCTCCCATTCCTTCACCTATATCGCTGTTTTCGTGCACCTCTCATGCATTTCCGTATACCGCTGTGTTTTTGCACACCTCTCATACCTTCCCCAATATCACCGTGTTTTCACGCACCTCTCATAACCTCCCCTCTATCGCCCTGCTTTCGCGCTCCTCTCATACCTTCCCCTATATCATTGTGTTTTCACGCAGCTCTCATACCTTCCCCGATATCGCCGTATATTTGCACACCTCTCATGGCTTCCCCAATATAGCCGTGTTTTCATGCACATCTCATAACGTCTCATATATCGCTGTGTATTCACGCACCTCCCTTAGCATCCCCTATATCGCTGTGCCTTCGCGCATCGCTCATACCTTCCCCTATATCGCCCTGTTTCCCGTGCAACTCCCATGGCTTCGCCTACATCGCTGTGTTTTTGCGCACCTCTCATACCTTCCCCTATATTGCCGTGGTTTCGCGCACCTCTCATTTCTTCATCTATATCGCTGTGTTTCCGATCCTCTCATTACTTCCCCCATATCGCTCTGTGTTCTCGCACTTCTGATACAGTTCCCTGTATCAACGTGTTTTCGCGCACCTCTCATAATTTCACCTATATCGCCGTGCTCTCGCACACCTCACATATCTTCCCCTATATCACTGTTTTTTCGCGCATGTCCAATAGCGTCCCCGATATCTCTCTGTTTTAACGCACCTCTCATGTCTTCCCCTATATCACTGTGTTTTCGTGCATCTCCCATACCATCCCCTATATTGCTGTGTTTCGCACACGTCTCATACCTTTCCCTATATCGCCCTGTTTTCACGCATCTTCCATACCTTCCCCTATATCGCTGTGTTTTCTTGCACATCTCATGCCTCCCCCTATATCGCTGTGTTTTCACACTTCTCTCATAACTTCTCCTATATCACTGTATTTTTGCGCAGTTCTTATACCTTCCCCTATATTGCCGTGTTTTCATGCACATCTCATAATGTCCCCTATATCGCTGTGTATTCGCGCACATCCCATAGCATCCCTTATATTGCTGTGCCTTCGTGCACCTCTCATACCTTCACCTATATCACCCTGTTTTCGCGCACCTTCCATACCTTCCACCATATCGCTGTGTTTTCACGCACCTCTCATAATTTCTCCTATATCGCCGCATTTTTGATCACCTCTCATGGCTTCCCCAATATTGCTGTGTTTTAATGCACATCTCTTAACGTCCCATATATCACTGTGTATTCGCGCACCTGCCATAGTATCACCTATATTGCTGTGCCTTCGCGCACCTCTCATAACTTCCCCTATATATCCCTGTTTTCGCGCACCTTCCATACCTTCCCCATATCGCTGTGTTTTCACGCACCTCTCATAACTTCTCCTATATCGCTGTCTTTTCGCGCACATCCCATAGCTTCACCTTTACCGCTGTGTTTTTGCTCACCTCTCATAGATTCCCCTATATCGCCGTGTTTTCGCGCACCTCTCATAATTTCACCTATATCGCCGTGTTCTCGCACACCTCTCATACCATCCCCTATATCACTGTGTTTTCGCGCATATCCCATAGCTTCCACTTATAGCCCTGTTTATGAGCACTCTCATGTCTTCCCCTATATCACTGTGTTTTCGCGCACCTCCCATACCTTCCTCTAAATCGCTGTGTTTTCGTGTACCTCTCATACCTCCCTTTATATCGCTGTGTTTTCACGCACCTCTCATAACTTCCCCTGTATTGCTGTATTTTTGCACACCTCTCATAACTTCCCCTATATTGACGTGTTTTTATGTACATCTCAAAACGTCCCCTATATCGCTGTGTATTCGCGCACCTCCCATAGCATCCCCTATATCGCTGTGCCTTTGCGCACCTCTCATACCTTCCCCTATATCGCCCTGTTTTCGCACACATCCCATACCTTCCACTATATTGCCCTGTTTTCACGC
>NW_027275373.1:0-60493 GCF_030028105.1 Mobula birostris
CCCACTACTGGAAACAACCTCTGTATATCCACTGTACCGAGGCCTTCCACTATTTGGTATGTTTCAATGAGATTCCCCTCATTCTTTTAAACTCTGAGTGGAGGCTCAGAGCCATCAAACACTCTACATACATTAACCCTTTCATTCAGGAGTCATTCCCATAAACCTCCTCTGGACTAGCTTGAATGCCACTCATCCTTTCTTGGAGATGAGGATCATCACTATGGGAGTGTGTGGCGTGTGGAGGGAGCCTCACCCTATCTCTGACACTGTCCCTGGCAGTGTGTGACAGGACGGTGAGGAGGGAGCCTCACTCTGTGTCTGACCATGTCCCTGGGAGTGTATGACGGGACGGTGTGGAGGGAGTCTCACCCTGTCTCTGACCCTGTCCCTGGGAGTGTGTGACAGGACGGTGTGGAGGTAGTCTCACCCTGTCTCTGGTAGTGTGATATGGGACAGTGTGGAGGGAGCCTCACCCTGTGTCTGACCCTGTCCCTAGGAGTGTGTGACGGGACGGTATGGAAGGAGTCTCACCCTGTGTCTGACCATGTCCCTGGGAGTGTGTGACAGGACGGTGTGAAGGGAGACTCACCCTGTGTCTGACCCTGTCCCTGGGAGTGTGTGACAGGACGGTGTGGAGGGAGACTCACCCTGTGTCTGACCCTGTCCCTGGGAGTGTGTGACGGGACGGTGTGGAAGGAGTCTCACCCTGTGTCTGACCCTGTCCCTGGGAGTGTGATATGGGACAGTGTGGAGGGAGCCTCACCCTGTGTCTGACCCTGTCCCTGGGAGTGTCTGACAGGACGGTGAGGAGGGAGCCTCACCCTGTGTCTGACCCTGTCCCTGGGAGTGTGTGACAGGACGGTGTGGAGGGAGTCTCACCCTGTGTCTGACCCTGTCCCTGGGAGTGTGTGACGGGACGGTGTGGAAGGAGTCTCACCCTGTGTCTGACCCTGTCCCTGGGAGTGTGATATGGGACAGTGTGGAGGGAGCCTCACCCTGTGTCTGACCCTGTCCCTGGGAGTGTCTGACAGGACGGTGAGGAGGGAGCCTCACCCTGTGTCTGACCCTGTCCCTGGGAGTGTGTGACGGGACGGTGTGGAGGGAGTCTCACCCTGTCTCTGGGAGTATGTGATGGGACAGTGTGGAGGGAGTCTCACCCTGTGTCTGACCCTGTCCCTGGGAGTGTGTGACAGGACGGTGAGGAGGGAGTCTCACCCTGTCTCTGGGAGTGTGTGATGGGACAGTGTGGAGTGAGTCTCACCCTGTGTCTGTCCCTGTCCCTGGGAGTGTGTGACGGAACGGTGTGGAGGGAGTCTCACCCTGTGTCTGACCCTGTCCCTGGGAGTGTGTGACAGGACGGTGTGGAAGGAGTCTCACCATGTCCCTGGGAGTGTGTGACGGGACGGTGTGGAGGGAGTCTCACCCTGTGTCTGACCCTGTCCCTAGGAGTGTGTGATGGGAGGGTGCGGAGGAAGCCTCACCCTGTCTCTGGGAGTGTCATATGGGACAGTGTGGAGGGAGCCTCACCCTGTGTCTGACCCTGTCCCTGGGAGTGTGTGACGGGACGGTGTGGAGGGAGTCTCACCCTCTCTCTGGTAGTGTGATATGGGACAGTGTGGAGGGAGTCTCACCTTGTGTCTGACCCTGTCCCTGGGAGTGTGTAACGGGATGGTGTGGAGGGAGTCTCACCCTGTGTCTGACCCTGTCCCTAGGAGTGTGTGACAGGACGGTGTGGAGGGAGTCTCACCCTGTCTCTGGTGGTGTGATATGGGACAGTGTGGAGGGAGTCTCACCCTGTGTCTGTCCCTGTCCCTGGGAGTGTGTGAGGGGACGGTGTGGAGGGAGCCTCACGCTGTGTCTGACCCTGTCCCTGGGAGTGTGTGACAGGACGGTGAGGAGGGAGTCTCACCCTGTCTCTGGGAGTGTGTGATGGGACAGTGTGGAGTGAGTCTCACCCTGTGTCTGTCCCTGTCCCTGGGAGTGTGTGAGGGGACGGTGTGGAGGGAGCCTCACGCTGTGTCTGACCCTGTCCCTGGGAGTGTGTGACAGGACGGTGAGGAGGGAGTCTCACCCTGTCTCTGGGAGTGTGTGATGGGACAGTGTGGAGTGAGTCTCACCCTGTGTCTGACCCTGTCCCTGGGAGTGTGTGACAGGACGGTGTGGAGGGAGTCTCACCCTGTCTCTGGTGGTGTGATATGGGACAGTGTGGAGGGAGTCTCACCCTGTGCCTGACCCTGTCCCTGGGAGTGTGATATGGGACGGTGTGGAGGGAGCCTCACCCTGTGTCTGTCCCTGTCCCTGGGAGTGTGTGAGGGGACGGTGTGGAGGGAGCCTCACGCTGTGTCTGACCCTGTCCCTGGGAGTGTGTGACAGGACGGTGTGGAGGGAGCCACACCCTGTGTCTGACCCTGTCCCTGGGAGTGTGTGACGGAACGGTGTGGAGGGAGTCTCATTCTGTGTCTGACCCTGTCCCTGGGAGTGTGTGATGGGACGGTGCGGAGGGAGCCTCACCCTGTGTCTGACTCAGGAGAACACCTATGTAAGAGTGCTGTTTGTGGACTACAGCTCAGCTTTTAATACAGTCATCCCCTACAAACTGGTGCAGAAATTGAGCAACCTGGGCCTTGGCAGTTCATTGTGCTCATGGATACTGGATTTTCTGAGTAATAGACCCCAAAGTGTCAGGATGGGAGAACACACATCATCTACTCTCATCCTGAACACCGGTACACCACAGGGGTGTGTTCTCAGCCCCATCCTCTATTCTCTTTTCACCCATGACTGGTCTACCATTCACTCCACCAACACCATTGTCAAATTTGCTGACGATACCACCCTAATAGGTATCATATCTGACTGTGATGAGACAGCCTATAGGGAGGAGGTACAGCATTTGACAGAATGGTGTTGTCATAATAACCTGGACTTGAACATCACAAAACCAAGGAGCTGATAGTAGACTTCAGGAAATCAAAGCGCGTCGAGCACTCTGCTCTGCACATATATGGGAAAGAGGTGGAGAGAGTAGAGAGTTTCGAGTTCCTTGGCATTGACATCTCGGCTGACCTCACCTGGACTGCCCATATCTCTTATCAGGTGGGGAAGGCCCAACAGAGGCTCTACTTCCTAAGGAAGCTAAAGCACGCTCTCCTCCCTCATCACCTGCTGATCAACTTCTCTCGGACAACTATAGATAGCCTTCTGACGTATTGCTGTGCAGTGTGGTTTGCCAGCTGCACAGAACAGAACAGGAAGGACTTGCAGTGGGTGGTGAGGGTAGCAGAGCGGGTTATTGGCACGACGTTACCCTCCCTCAGAGACATTTATACTGGCAGACTTCAAAAGAAGCCTACTTGTATTTCAAAGGATCACACTCATCCTGGACATCACCTGTTTTCCCCTCTACCTTCTGGTAAGAGATACAGAGCATTAAGGATGAAAACAAAGAGACTCCTTAACAGCTTCTACCCACAAGCAGTGAAATGTATAACACCCCCTTCCCTTCTCCTGCCCCCCCCTAAGACGGAAGCAGCTAAATGCATCACACTTCCAGGAGTGGCAGGTGTGCAATAGTCCTATCCCCCCATCCATATATTATTAATTTTGGACTGCAATCCTGAGGTTTTAGAGTTTATTTTATGTATATATTCTTTGTCATTGTGCAAAACGTTGAGCTGTTAAACTGTGTTCCATTGCTCCACAACAATGACAATAAAGATTCTTCTTCTCCTCTGTCCCTGGGAGTGTGTGATGGGACGGTGTGGAGGGAGCCTCACCCTGTCTCTGACCCTGTCCCTGGGGGTGTGTGGCGGGACGGTGTGGAGGGAGCCTCACCCTGTGTCCGACCCTGTCCCTGGGGGTGTGTGATGGGACGGTGTGGAGTGTGTGATGGACAGTTTGGAGGGAGCCTCACCCTGTGTCTGACCCTGTCCCTGGGGTTGTGTGATGGACAGTGTGGAGGGAGTCTCACCCTGTGTCTGACTCTGTCCCTGGGCGTGTGTGAGGGGACGGTGTGGAGGGACCCTCACCCTGTGCCTGACCCTGTCCCTGGGAGTGTGTGACAGGATGGTGTGGAGGGAGCCTCACCCTGTGTCCGACCCTGTCCCTGGGCGTGTGTGACGGGACGGTGGGGAGTGTGTGACGGGACGGTGTGGAGTGTGTGATGGGACGGTCTGGAGGGAGCCTCACCCTGTGTCTGACCCTGTCCCCGGGGGTGTGTGACGGGACGGTGGGGAGGGAGCCTCACCCTGTGCCTGCAGCTGTTCCCGGGGGTGTGTGACGGGATGGTGGGGAGGGAGCCTCACCCTGTGTCTGACCCTGTCCCTGGGGGTGTGTGACGGGACGGTGTGGAGTGTGGGACAGGACGGTGGGAGTGTGTGACGGGACGGTGGGGAGTGTGTGACGGGACGGTGGGGGTGTGTGATGGGACGGTGTGGAGTGTGGGACAGGACGGTGGGAGTGTGTGACGGGATGGTGTGGGGTGTGTGATGGGACGGTGTGGAGTGTGGGACAGGACGGTGGGGATGTGTGACGGGACGGTGTGGAGTGTGTGACGGGACGGTGTGGAGGGAGCCTCACCCTGTGTCTGACCTTGTCCCTGGGGGTGTGTGACGGGACGGTGTGGAGTGTGGGACAGGACGGTGGGAGTGTGTGACGGGATGGTGTGGAGTGTGGGACAGGACGGTGTGGAGTGTGACGGGACGGTGGGGAGTGTGTGACGGGACGGTGGGGGTGTGTGACGGGACGGTGTGGAGTGTGGGACAGGACGGAGGGAGTGTGTGACGGGATGGTGTGGGGTGTGTGATGGGACGGTGTGGAGTGTGGGACAGGACGGTGGGGATGTGTGACGGGACGGTGTGGAGTGTGTGACGGGACGGTGTGGAGGGAGCCTCACCCTGTGTCTGACCCTGTCCCTGGGGGGTGTGTGATGGGATGGTGGGGAGTGTGTGACAGGACGGTAGGAGTGTGTGACGGGATGGTGTGGAATGTGGGACAGGACGGTGGGGGTGTGTGACGGGACGGTGGGGTGTGTGACGGGACGGTGTGGAGTGTGGGACAGGACGGTGGGGGTGTGTGACGGGACGGTGGGGCTGTGTGACGGGACGGTGTGGAGTGTGTGACGGGACGGTGGGGAGTTTGTGACGGGACGGTGGGGGTGTGTGATGGGACAGTGGGGAGGGTATGATGGGACGGTGGGGATGTGTGACGGGACGGTGTGGAGGAGTGGATCAGGATTAAATGTTTCCCATCTGTTTGCAGGTGAAGCCGCTCCTGAAACCTCCAGTTCCGGAAGGCCCACCGGAGGTTTCTCCCAAAGCTGAAGGTGTGTGGCTGGGTGTGTGATGCTGCCCCTGTTGTTTGCAAAGGCTTGTCCAGTGCTGTGGTTTCCAATGGAGCATCAGCCCCTCCTTCCCTCTCTCACTGGGAATGAGTGGCTGAGTCAGTTCCTTCATCACCAGAACACACTGGGACGCTGAGACCCAGAGAGCGGTCAGGAGCGGGGAGCGGGCTGGATTGCGGGAAGGTGAGGGTGGGTACAGCTCCTTTGGGAAGGACTGGGGCAGCCCTTTATCTCATGAAACACTGTGTCGTGGCTGGCAGGGTGTGGATGAGTGCTGGGGAGTCACTTTGTGTTTCAGGTGTGCTGGCTACACTGGTTATGTGATTATACATGTGTGTACTCTCATGTGCATGTGTATACACACACACACACACACACACTCTCTCTCTCTCTCTGTCTCTCTCTCTCTCTCTCTCTCACTCACACACACACACACTCACACTCATACTCACACACACTCACACTCTGATGCAGCTGCACACAGAATCTGTCTTAAGTCTAACGATGTTTCTGTTCTCAGAGCCAGTTCCCGTACTCACTGTGTCTCCAGAATTGATCACAATCCGTGAGGTAGAGCCCATCTTGATGCCCGAAGTGGAGGTTTGTATCAGATCCTGGCCAGCTTCCATTCAACAGGGATTTGGGGAATTGCATTGAGAGGAAGTGGGGATTCAGAGGATTTGGAGTCGATGAGTATTTGGTGACTGAAAACACAAGAGGTTCTTCAGACACTGGAAATCTTGAGTTATACACACAAAATGCTGGGGGAACTCAACAGGTCAGGCAGCATCTGTGGAAGAGAATGAACGGTCGACAGTTAGGGCCAAAACCCTTGATTTTGATTCTGATCCTGTTGAATGGTTTTGGTTGGAATGTCAGCTATTTATTCTCCTCCATAGATGCTGCTTGACCTCCTGAGTTCCTCCAGCATTCTGTGTGTGTTGCTTCAGGTAATTGCGTTGAGATTATGAGGGAATACAAAATTTTGGAGGAAATCAGCAGTTTAGGCAGCATGTGTGGAAAGGAATGAACAGTCAAAGGTCAGGCAGCATCTGTGGAGGAGAATGAACGGTTGTAGATCAGGTGCTATTTGTCGACATTCTGAGCCAAGACCCTTCATCAGGACTGGATAGGAAGGGGGAAAATCCAGAATAACAAGGTGGGGAGAGGGGAAGGAGTACAAGCTGGAAGGTGTTAGGTGAAGCCAGGTGGGTGGGTGATGAAGTGAGAATGTGGAAGGTGATCTGTATAAAAGGGCTAAAGAGGGAGTCTGTTAGGGGAAGGGGAAGGGGGTAAGGGACACCAGGGTGAGGTGATAGGCAGAAGAGGTGAGAGGGAAGCCTGAATGAGGATGGAAAAAGATGGAACGGGGGCAGGGGGAGTGGGGGGTGAATGACTGGAAATTAGAGAAATTTATGTTGATGCCATCAGGTCAGAGGCTTCCCAACGGAATATGAGGTGTTGCTTTGCCATTCCGGAATCTGCATTGGTATTGAGTGTAGATTCAGGGAATTGTGATTAAATGATTATTTGAAGTATTGTGTTGGTATTAAATAGGAATTTGGGAAGGTGCATTGATAGTGAATGGGGATTTGAGGAATTGTGTTGGAATTACTTGGGATTTCAGAAAATTGAGTTGTGAATAAATGGAGATCCAGGGTTTTAAAGTGGGACTAAGTGGGTCTTTGAGGAATGAAGTAGGCCTTTGGGGAAAGGTATTGTTATTACATTGGGTTTTAGAGAACTGTATTGGGATTAAGTGAGGATTTGGAGAAATACATGGATTCAATGGGGATACTGGAATTATTGGCAGATTATATGATTAGGATTATATGTAGATTGTGTGGCAAATGGAAGGATGAGTTGGGTAAATGTGGGTATATTGGAGAATGGTTCAGACTAGATGGTGATGGAGGTTTGGGGGGGGGGGTTCTTGGATCACCATTTGCCTGTTATTGCCATGTTGGGGAAAGTGGGTAGGAGGAGAAGGGGGATTAGAGGAGGGGTGATGGGTGGGAGGGATGACATGTGATGTTGGGGTAGGGACTGCTGGCTATTGCGGGGGGAGAGATGATGATCTGGAGTGTGATTGCCACGATTAAGCTTTGGTCCTGTGATTCGACACCCCCCCCAACCCACCTTACCTTTCCTCCCCTCCAACCCACCTTACCCTTCCTCCCCTCCAACCCACCTTACCCTTCCTCCCCTCCCCTCACAGGCAGGACTGGACTTGCCTGAGCTCAGTGTCAGGCAGCTGGAAGATTTCCTGGCTGAGGAGTTCTGGTTTCCTGAGGAGCCTGGCGTACCGGAAGCCCGAAAACTTCGGAGACGGCCTCGGCGGGAAGGTAGTGCTCTGTTTGATTCTTGTACCAAGAGACCCATCCAGAGAGAAGGCTGCTCCTTCAGTCCATCAGTCCACGTTGGTCTTCAGACACCCACTTACACTACTCCTACACCAAACCCATTTCATGTTACTTACACTCTCACCAACTATCTCCCTCCCTCCCCCCCCAGATTCCCTGCCTCACCCACACAATGGGGTGGAGTGTGTGGGCGTCAGAGGGTGCAATTTGCAGTGTCCATTTTACCCACCAACTGGCACATCTTTGGGTCAGGGGAGCAGACAGCAACACCTGAGGAGGTAAGAGCGTGCAAGCTCCACACGTAGGGCAACACAGGCCAGGATCAAACCAAGGTGTATGGGGCTATGAGGTAGTGGCTCTAACAGCTGGGCCACTGAGCTGATTTGAATGCAGGGGCTCGATTTGAAGTACCTCAGACATGGAGGCATGTTGTTAAGGAACTGCACTTAGCCCTCAAGTTAGGCAGCTGAACTGCCAGCGTCCCACATCCCCAGAATGCCAGAGTGAAGGGACTTGAGCCCTGAATGATTTTGTCATTCATTTTTGGGCACTGAATGTGGGGGAGCTGCACAGCAGAAAAGATAGATTCCCATGATTGTTTGTGTGTGTGAGAGAGAAGAAAAAGAGAAAAAAAGACTGTGTGCGTGCTGTGTGTATGTAAGAGAGATTACTGAGACAGGTTTCACATTTCTGATTCATTGGGATCTCTTCTGCAGAAGGTATGATCTGTACAAGAAGGATGACTTACACCTGAACTCAAGGGGGAACCAATATCCTTGTAGGTAGGTTTGTAAGAGCTGGTTAAAGTAACTGAAGAAGTTGACAGGGCAAAACTGCAGTCAGTTTAACGGTGTGGAAATAGTGGGGTTAACGGTGTGGAAAAATAAGGATAAAGTCAAAGGGAAGAAGAGTGCAGGGGAAATTATGAAAGTCTCCAGGATAGATATAAAGATCATAGTTAGGAGCATAACTTCCAAGGATATACACTGTACTGAAAGGACAGGCAGGTAGGCAGAGGGGGTGGTGTGGCTCTGTTGGTAAAGTGAAATCAAATCCTTAGAAAGAGATGACATAGGATCGGAAGATGTAGAGTCCTTGTGGGTAGAGCTAAGAAACTGCATAAGTGAAAAGACCCTGATGGGAGTTATCTACAGGCCTTCGAACAGTAGTCAGGATGTGGGCTACAAATTGCAACGGGAGATAGAAAAGGCATGTATAAAGGGTGATGTTATCATAGTCATGGGGGATTTCAATATGCAGGTGGATTTGGAAAAGATTAAAAATGAAGGTAAGCTGGCTAATATAAAGAAGATATCAAAAATTTTCAGATATAGATAAAGACTAAAAATGAGGCAAGAGTGCATATTGGATCACTGGAAAATGACACTAGAGGTAGTAATCGGGACAAAGAAATGACAGACAAACTAAACATTTTCTATCAGTCTACATTGTGGAAGACACTAGCAGTATGCCAGGGGAGACAAGTGAGTATAGTTGCAATTGCTAAGGAAAAGGTGCTTAGGAAACTGAAATGTCTGAAGGTAGATAAATCACTGGGAGATGGACTACATCCCGTGGTTCTAAAGGATGTAGCTGAAGAGATTGTAGAGACATTAGTAGAGATCTTTCAGGAATCACCAGATTCTGAAATGTTTCTAGAGGAATAGAAAATTGCTCCACTCTTAGGAAGGGAGGGAAACAAAAGGCAGGAAATTACAGGCCAGTTTGCCTGACTTCAGTGGTTGGTAAGATGTTTGAATCCATTATTAAGGAAGAGGTTTTGGGGTACTTGAAGGTACATGATTAAACTGGTTGATGTCAGCATGGTTTCCTTGGGGGGAAATCCTGCCTGACAAATCTGTTGGATTTCTTTGAGGAAATAGCAGGCAGAATCAGGTATAATATCACTGGCGTATGTCATAAAGTTTGTTGTTTTGCAGCAGCACTACAATATATAATATTTTTTTAACTATAAATTACAATAAGGAATATATTTTAAAAAAGTAAATAAGGAGCGCGAAGAAAGGGCAAAAAAGAAAAGAAATTGTGAGGGAGTGTAATGAGTTCATTGTCAGTTCAGAATCTGACGGTGGAGGGAAGAAGCTGTTCCTGAAGCTATCGACTATGACGTTGAGTGTGTGTCTTCGGGCTCCTGTACCACCACCTCGATGGTAGCAACGAGATGAGGTCCCTGATGACAGATGCCACCTTTTTGATGCATTCCCTTTTGAAGATGTCCTTTTTGCTGGGAAGGCTGGTGCCCCCTTTTGGAGCTGGCTCGGTTTGCAACTTTCTGCAGCTTTTTCCAGTCCTGTGCAGTGCCTTCCATAAGAGTGATGCAACCAGTTAGCATGCTTTCCACAGTACATCTATAGAAATTTGCTATACTCTTTGATAACAAACCAAATCTCTTCAAACTCCTAATATAGCCACTGTCATGTTTTCTTTATAATTGCATCAATATGTTGGGCCCAGGATAGATATTCTGAGATCTTGTCACCCCCAGGAACATGAAAGTGCTCATGAATCCCATGGTTGTATATGGTGATATACAGTACTGTGCAAAAGTCTTAGGCACATATATATATATAGCAGGGGTACTTCAGACCTTTGCACAGTACTGCAGTAATTTTCTGTATTAAACTGTACGGCTGCTGCAAAACAAAACAAATTTGATGAGTGAGTGATGATAAACCTGATTCTGATATGGGTCTCTATTATGGACTGAGAGTGGGAAGGGCGATGGGAGAGGGGTATCATGGTTGTGGAAAAGGAGAAGGGAGCGGGGACGGAGCAGAAAGCAACGATCAATAAACCGATTGTTTGGAATCAAATGATCTTGCCTGGGTGTGTGTGTGTATATGTGTATTTTTTTATATATATATATATATGTGTATATAAAATACATTATACACATGCGCACATGTGCACACACGCATATATACACACACACATTTGATTAGTAAGGGCATCAAATGTTATGGAGAGAATGGGGCTGAGAGGGATAATATATCAGCTATGGTGGAATGGCAAAAGCTCAATGGGCCAAATTGTCTAATTTTGCTCCTATGTCTTGTGTCGAGATGTTTGTGTGTGCAGTGTCTCTCTAAGTTGTTTTTCTGTATCTATGTGGGGGCGGGGAGCATTTTTATGTGTGTGTGTGATAATCTTGTGTCTGCTCAAACACTGATTCTCTGGGTGTCCTTCGGCATGAGGGTGTTTAAACTCAAAAGTTCAAAGCACATTTATTACACTGGACAACAAATTTTTTCAAAAGTGATGCTTCCTCAGGAATTTTTTTGTTTATGATAGACTACTTGAAGATGAACACAAATATAATTTCAGACTACTTGTATCACGTAGGAATTTGGCGAAACAACAAATTAACTTCTATTGAATATAATGTCTTTAATTGCATAATGGTGCTGATGCTTTGCAATAGTTCAGCTAAGTGAAAACATTTTGTTAATGATTTTCATTTGTACTCAGTGTCTGAGGCTTCCGCTTAGGTGTCCACCAATAATTCGCCAGCATTGATGGATTCCAGTTGCCCTGGTATCTTTTCTCCATGACTGCAATGTCCTGGTGAAACCTCTCACCATGCTTGTCACTAACAGCACCAAGATTTGCAGGGAAGAAGTCTAAATGGGAATGCAGAAAATGAATCTTTAGTGACATGTTGCATTTCATGGTTTTACATGCTTTCAACCAACTGCATGTAGTTTGGTGCTCTGTAGATGCCGAGAAAAAATTTCAACAACTTCCTTGAATGCCTTCCATGTGATTTTCTCCAGTCCCACTAGAAATTCTTCAAATTGCCTGTCATTGACGGCCTGTTTGATTTGTGGACCAACAAGAATGCTCTCCTTAATCTTGGCATCAGTTATTCTGGGAAGCATCTGTCTCAAACATCAAAATCCTTCATAGAAATTTTTGTGCCTGGTGATAGCAAATTCCATCCTGACAGACCTGAACCCAATAATTATACTAAAACCTGCCCTGTCATGCAGCAGCCGCGCCGCCTAAGCATGCCCAAGCATGCCTGGACAAGATAGGAAATTTTCCAGCTTACATTGTAGGCAACATTTTAATTGACTTGAATTATGAATTGAAACAATAAACAGAAGTTTATTTAAAAATGGTGCGTGATAGGGAAATTTCATGATGATTTTCATGATCAGTAGCCCAAATTTCATAAGATACACCTAAAGGTATTCAGGAAGCAAAATCTTTGTTGTCCAGTGTTATTGAAGTGTGTATACCATATACAACCGTAAGATTCATCTTCTTGCAGGCCACCATAAAACAAAGAAACACAATAAAGTTCATGAGGTATCCTGCACCACAAAGACAGTCAAAAGTCCAATGTGCAAAAAAGAACAAATCATGCAAGTAATTAAAAAAATGCATACAAACAGTCCACAGAACATGAACTGTAGAATCCCCGAATGTAAGAGCTAGTTCAGCACTGCAGCTGGTCCAGGAGACTGATGGCTGCAGGCTACAGCCACGGAGCCAGGTTCAGTGCTGAGTTGCCTGCAGATGGCTGAGGCCACAGATGTAGAGTCAGGTTCATCGCTGAGGCAAGTAAAGCCTCATAGAATAATGAGCTGAATACGGTTCGTCCTTCGCCCCTTTTAATCTGGTTTGGAGCTGAAAGAGGTGACATAGGGTCAGAAGGTATTGTATCTTTGTGGATAGAGCGAAGGATCTGCAAGGACCCTGTTGAGAGTTATATACAGACCCCCAAACAGTAGTAAGGATGTGGTCTGCAAATTACAATGAAAGATAGAAAATGCATGCCAAAAGGCAATAATACAATAGTCATGGGGGATTTCAATATGCAGGTAGATTGGGGAAAATCAGGTTGGTGCTGGATTCCAGTAGCAGGTATTTCTAGAGTGCCTACAAGATGGATTTTTAGAGCAGCTTGTGGTTGAGCCCACTAGGGGATCAGCTGTTCTGGATTGTGTGTTTTTTCAATTAACCAGAATTCATTCAAGACATTAAGGGAAAGGAACTGTTTGGGCAAAGTGATCATAATATGATTGCATTCACCCTGAAATTTGAGAAGGAAAAGCTAAGGTCAGATGTATCAGTACTACAGTGGAGTAAAGAGAATTACAGAGGCATAAGAGAGGAGTGGACCAGAATTGATTGGAAAAGAACACTGGCAGGGATGACCACAGAGCAGCAATGGCTGGAACTTCTGGAATCAATTTCGAAGGCACAAGGTATATACATCCCAAAGAGGAAGATGTATTCTAAGGAAAAGATGACACAACCATGGCTAACAAAAGAAGTCAAAGCCAACATAGCCAGAGAGAGCGCATATAATAGAGAAAAAATTAGTGGGAAGTTATAGGATTGGGAAGCTTTTAAAAACCAACAGAAGACAACTAAAAAGTCATCAAGAAGGTAAAAATGGAATAAGAAAGTAAGCTGGCCAATAATATTAAAAAGGATACCAAAAGTTTCTTAAGGTACATAAAGTGTAAAAGAGAGGTGAGAGTGGATATCGGACTGCTGGAAAACTATGCTGGAGAGGTTGTAATGGGGGACAAGGAAATGGCAGACAAACTAAATAAGTATCTTGCATCAGTCTTCACTGTGGAAGGCACTAACAATATGGTGGAAGTTCCTGATGTCAGGGGTCATGAAGTGTGTGAAATTACCATAACTAGGGAGAAGGTTCTTTGGAAACTGAAAGGTCTGAAGGTAGGTAAGTCACCTGGACCAGATGGTGCACACCTCAGGGTTCTGAAAGAGGTGTCTGAAGAGATTGTGGAGGCATTAGTAATGATCTTTCAATAATTACTAGATTCTGGAATGGTTACAAAGACTGGAAAATTGCAAGTGTCACTCCACTCTTCAAGAAGGGAGAGAGGCAGAAGAAAGGAAACTATAGGCCAGTTAGTCTGACCTCAGTGGTTGGAAGATGTTCAAGTCGATTATCAAGTATGAGGTTTCAGGGTACTTGGAGGCAATGATAAAATAAGCCGTAGTCAGCATGGTTTCCTCAAGAGCAAATCTTGCTTGACAAATCTATTGAAATTCTTTGAAGAAATGACAAGCAGGATAGACAAAGGAGAATTGGTTGGTGTTGTGCACTTGGATTTTCAGACGGCCTCTGACAAGGTGCCACACATGAGGCATACACATTACTGAGGATCTCACATGGTCTGTGCATACTGGCCGTGTGGTGAAAAAGGCACAACAGTGCTTCTTTCACCTCAGACGGTTGAAGTTTGGTGTGGGCCCCCAGATCCTAAGAACTTTCTACAGGGGCACAACTGAGAGCATCCTGACTGGCTGCATCACTGCCTGGTATGGGAACTGTACTTCCTTCAACCACAGGACTCTGCAAAGAGTGGTGCAGACAGCCCAGTGTATCTGCAGATGTGAACTTCCCACTATTCAGGACATTTACAAAGACAGGTGTGTAAAAAGGGCCCAGAGGATCATTGGGGACCCGAGTCACCCCAACCACAAACTGTTCCGGCTGCTACCATCCGGGAAACAGTACTGCAGCATAAAAGCCAGGACCAACAGGCTCTGGGACCAGCTTCTCCCACCAGGCCATCAGACTGATTAATTCATGCTGATACAATTGTATTTCTATGTTATGTTGACTGTCCTGTTGTACGTACTGTTTATCATAAATTACTATACGTTGCACATTGTACATTTAGACGGAGAGCCCATGGTATTACAGGAGTAGCATGGAAAAGCAGTGGTTGATTGGCAGGAGGCAAAGAGTAGGAATAAAGAAAGTCATTTCTAGTTGGCTGCTGATGACTAGTGGTATTCCACAGGGGTTTGTGTTGGAACTGATCCTTTTTGTGTTATATGTCAATGATTTGGATGATGGAATTGATGGCTTTGTTGCAAAATTTGCACTTGGTGTATTGTGAGCAGTTTTGGGCCTCTTATCTTAGAAAGGATGTGCCGAAACTGGAGAGGGTTCAAGGGAGGTTCACAAAAATTATTCCAGGATTGAATGACTTGTCATATCAAGAGTGTTTGATCTGGGTCTGTATTCACTAGAATTCAGAAGAATGAGGAGGGATCTCATTGAAACCTATGGAATGGTGAAAGGCCTTGATAGAGTGGATGTGGAGAGGATGTTTCCTGTGGTGGGAGAGTCTAAGACCAGAGGACACAGTCTCAGAATTGAAGGGTGTCCTTTTAGAATGGAGATGAGGAAGAATTTCTATAGCCAGAGAGCGGTGAATCTATGGAATTGTTTTCCACAGGCAGCTGTGGAGGATATCTTTATGTATATTTAGGCAGACGATGATAAATTCTTTATTGGTCAGGGCATGAAGGGATATAGGGAACAGCCAGTGATACTCTGGGCCCTTTTCACACGCCTGTCTTCGTAAACGTCCTGAATGTTGGGAAGTTCACATCTGCAGACGTGCTAGGCTGTCTGCACCACTCTCTGCAGTCCTGCGATTGAGCCCCCATACTAGACAGTGATGCAGCCAGTCAGGATGCTCTCAATTGTGCCCCTGTAGAAAGTTGTTAGGATTTGGGGGCTGGGAGGAAAATTGCATTAGCCATGATGAAATGGCAGAGCAGACTCGATGCGCTAAATGGCCTAATTCTGCTCCTATATCTTATGGTCTTATGGTCTAAGTTGACCAAATTTTGGTTCGTTAATCAGTCCTCAGGCCTGGGCCCTGCCGCTTCAGTCCAGCCCCGTCTGTTCCAGTCATGACCTCCGAGGCTGTACCTGCCTTCTCAAGAATTCCGTTCACCAAATCCTTTAAGGTATTACAAAACAGTCAGAACATACACATGGTTCGAAAGCACACCTCCAAGTGGAAAATTGCGGGCAGTGGACTGCCGTGATTGCAATCCTGAAAAGTATATTTTGTAGAATTGTTGGTAGTTTCATTAACTACCCGCAAAGTATTGCTGTGTCTCTCCAGAACTCATGGAGGGTACATGTTGATATATGGGAGTGGTGGTGTGTGTGGAGGTGAGGGGGTGAGTCTGCGTGGTGGGAAGTGTCTGTGATGGTTTGTGTTTGTATATGGAGTCTGTACATTCTCTCCCATGGGCTGCAGCTGCCTCCCACAGTCCACAGGTTCGTGGGTCGGTGGGAGGACTAATCTGCCGCAGTGAATGAAAAATATCTTGCCGGAATAGTTATTGGAGAATTACGGCAGCAACCCAACAGGCTGAATGGCCTCTATCTCTGTAGTGAGGAGATATAACTGGAGGCGTAACAATGGTATTGAGAGGGAGTAGATCAGGTTTGAATGATAGTGGGACTGGCACATTGGGGTTGTTTTCTGTCTTGGGCACAATTAAGCAGTTTGCATGGGATAGTGTGTGGATTTGTGGTGGTGTGAGTTTGTGTGTGATTTGGGCAGTTGTAGGTGGAACATTTTGTGGGAATGGGTCATGAAATGATTGAATGCGGAGTTTTGGTGGGACATTGGGATGGAGTGGAGCTTTGGGTTTTGAAGTGAATGGTGTTGGGTGATGTGTTGCTGGTGTGTATGTGTATGAGGGGGAAGGGATGCTGTGTAGGGTGAAGTGGTGTAAGTTGGGAAACAATCTGCTGGAAGAACTCTGTGGGTCCAGCAGCATCTGCGAGAGGAATAGTTGATATTTCAGGTCGAAATCCAGCATCAGGACTGAGTGGAGGGGCGAGATGTCCAGGAAAAGGGGAGCAGTGAGAAAGGGTTCCGAGGTGACTGGTAGACTGAGGGTGGTTGTTAGGATGTATGTCAAGGTGGTGTGTGTGTATGTGTTTAAGATGGAGCGGCGTGCTTTGTGTATATCTGGTAGACTGTGGAACTGGATAGTTGGCTGCAGTCTTCATCGTGACGTGTTGAGGTGGGATGTGTGGGTGGGGTAGGGTTTGTCTGATGTAGGGTGTGTTGAGGCGTGTGTTTGGGTGGGGTTTGTTTGAAGTAGGTTGCATTGTGTTGTGGGTGGGTGGGGTGGTGTTTCTTTGAAGTACGGTGTGTGTGGGGGTGGGGTTTGAGGTGTGTAATAGGGTGCATGTGTGTTAGGTAGGATTTGTTTGAAGTAGGGAGTGTTTGTGTGAGTGGGATGGGTTGTTTGAGGTGCGTATTGAGGTGGGGAGTGTGTGTGTTGTGGGGTTGGTGATTTGTTTGAATGATTTGTGGGGTGTGTTGGAGTGTGTGTTGTGGGGTTGGAGATTTGTGGGGTGCCTTGGAGTGTTGTATAGATAACAGGATGCTTCTGGAGTTTGGAATAATCTGTGGAATTGGTGGGGAGTCTGGTGTGTTGGATTGGTCTGTGTGGGAGTGAGGTTGTGTGGGTGGTTAATGTTTGTGCTTTGATGGTGTTTGTGGGTACTTGGTTGTGTATGGAGGCTGGGTGGGAAACTAGGACAGGCTGGATGTGGGTAGGGTTAGATTAGGGAGTGTGAAAGTGGGTGTTTGTGTACGAGAAGTCCGGATAGTGGGTGGACTGTACAGTTGGTTGTGTGGGAACTCGGGGGAAGGCTGCATGTTGGATTTGCGGTGGGCGGGGGAGGGAGAATGCCATTTGGGAGATTGGAGTCTGTCTCCAAAGTGATCATATCTCCCCTGACCCCATTGTCTTACTGCAGTTCCCAGGGAGGAGGAGGAGGTGGCACCAGAAGTCACGGACATAGCAGCGAAGAGACCAGAGGTCTCACCTGTGAGGTGAGTTCCAGCTCCAGCCGGGAGGATGAGGAGAGGGGTGTCAGAAGTGGTTCCAAGACCCGACTCTGTCCCACCTATTGAGTTATTGGCTTATTGTTTTCATGGTTTTACAGTTAAAGTTTTGCATTCTGCATGCCAGCCATTCAGATCATTTCACCACAACAGTACTTTGAGGCCGTATGAGAGAATATTAGAGTGCAGAATAGAGTGCTACAGTTACAGAGGAAGTGTATTGCAGGTGGACAATAAGATGCAACAGTCAAGGCAAGGTCGATTGTGAGGTCAAGAATCCATCTTATTGTACAAGGGGACCATTCAATCATCTTATAACAGCAGGGTAGAAGTTATCGTTGAGCTTTGTGACACGTGCTTTCAGCTTTTGTGTCTTTTGCAAGATGAGGGGGGGTAAGAATGTCTGGGGTGGGAAGGTTTTTTGATTAAATTGGAATGACCAGGGTGGGTTTTTTGATTATGTTGGCTGCTTGGTTGAGGCCGTGGAAGTGTAAGCAGTGTGCATGACCACACACACACACACACAATGCAGTTTCTTGTGGTCCTGGCAGAGAAGTTGCCATACCAAGCCATAATGCATCCAGTCAGGATATTCCTTAGGAACGACACTAGCTGCCGACCAACCCCAGCACCCCACCTACACTGTTTAAAACTGAGGGACATTGTAATATTGCAACATCTTCTCGCAGAGGGTGGTGAATTTTTGGAATGCTTTGCCGTGGAGTGTTGTGGAGGTCGGATCGTTTAAAGAGGATGGAGAAAGATCTGAAAATAGGGGCCATGGGGAACTGCAACAGTAGGAGAACTGAGCAGCATAGGTCAGCCAGGATCATATCGAATACCGGGACAGGCTTGAGGGGCCAAGTGACCAACTTCACTTTTCTTGTGTTCTGAGTGGTCTGTCTCAAAACTTTTCTCCTTTCTCGAAAGGCCGAATGGCCTACTCCTGCACCTATTTTCTATGTTTTCTGTCCCTTTCACTTTCTCTGTTCTTTTTTCACTTTCACCTCTCTCATTTTCTTTCACTTATCATATGATATGAAAAGTAGTGGTCCAACCAGCTCTGGAGAACACCACTGGTAAGTGGCCACCAACCAGAATAGGCCCCCTTTATTCCCACATTTTGCTTCCTACCAGTCACCCAAATCTACTGTCCATGCCAGTTTTCTTCCTGTAATACCATGGGCTCTCCTTTAGCAGTCTCGTGTGGCATCTTGTCAAAAGCCTTTTAAAATGCAACAAAATCCACTGACTCCTCTGTCTATCCTGACTGTTATTTCCTCACAGAATTCCTTATGGGAACTATGCTGATTTCAGCCTGTTTTACCATGTGCATCTAAGTACCCCAAAACATCATCTTGAGCAATGGAGTTTAACATCTTGCCAACCACTGAAGTCAAGCTAACTGGACTATAATTCCTTTCTTCTCCCTCCTTTTGTCTTGAAAGATCACTACTAATACCTCCACAATTTCCTCATCTATCTCTTCCAGAATCCTGAGGTGCAGTCCATCTGGTCCAGGTGATTTACCTACCTTCAGGTTCCCAAGCACCTCCTCCTTAGTAATAGCAACCACACTCACCTCTGCCCCTTGACACTCTGAATTTCTGGTATTCTGCTGGTGTCTTCCACACTGATGACTGAGGCAAAATACTTAGTTCGTCCATCATTTCTTTGTTCCCCATTACTACCTCTCCATAACTCCACATATTTACCACCCTCTGGCTAAAGAAACTCCTCCTCATCGCTTTTCTGAAGAGACATCCTTGTATTATGTGACCGTGTCCTCCAGTCTGAGACTCTTTCGCTGCTGGAAACATTGATTATTAAAACGCCTAGGTGGTGTAGACATGGAGATGATAAGTTTCAGTGAGATTCCCCACCCCTCATTCTTCTAAATTCCAATGAGTACAGGCCCAGAGCCATCAAATGCTCCTCTTACATTAACATTTTCATTCCCGTGACCATTCTCTTGACCCTTCTTTGGATCCTCTCCAATGCCTTTATTGGGCCCAAAACTGCTCACAATACTCTAAATGCAATCTGATCCATCCCTCATAAAGCATTACACTTGCTTTTGTGTTTGTCTTCTGGCAATGAATGCTAACATGCATTTGCCTTGCTTATTACCAAATCAGCCTGGAAGTTAATCTTTATGGAATCCTGTGTGAAGACTCCTAAGTCCCTCTGCTCATCCAATTTCCAAGTTTGCTTCCCATTTATAAAATGGTCATGTATGGAAGCGCATGGCCATACACTTCCCTACACTGAGGTCCGTCTGCCACTTATTTGCTCATTCTCCCAATTTGTCCAAGTGATTCTGCAAACTCTCTGCTTCCTCAACATTACCTGCCCCTCTGCCTATGTTTGTATCATCCGCAAATGGCCACAAAGCCATCAATTCCATTAATCATATTACTAAAATCATTGCCACATACAGCTGTGGAAGCAAAGTCTTTGGGTAAGTTTAAAGCAGAGTTAGATTGGTTCTTCATTAGTAAGAGTGTTAAAAGAGTAGGGGTATGAGGAGGCAGGACAATGAGGTTGAGAGGGAAAATAAATCAGCAATGATAACATAGCAGAGAAGACTTGATGGGCTGAATGTCCTAACTCTGCTCTAGTGCTTTATGGCCTTATAACTATCCTTCCTGTGTTTCTTCTCTCTGCCTTTTGTATTTGGTTTACTTTTCTATTTTGTTTCTTTTTCATCCAATCCTCTTCTTAGTTTCTCTCCCTCCCCTTTCTTTTTCCCTTCTCTTTCTCCTTTCACTTTACTTCCTCTATCGATCCTTCTCTCTCCTTTCTCTTTCACTCTCCTTTCTCCCACTCTTGCTCTTGTCCCTATAATTTTCTCCTCCCCGCAAACATTATTTCTTTCACTGCTCCATCTCTCCTCCCTTTGTCCTCTTCTCCTTTCTTCCTCTTCCCTCCTTCAATGCCGGTTCTCATCCTGCTTCTGCCTATCATGTTTTCCAGACTGGAGTTCGAAGAGCCATCTGCAGTGGTGGCGGAGGTCACTGGGGTCCCATCAGAGGTCTACGCTATCCAGCCAGGTGAGTCTAGGTGTGATCAGTCCTTGGACGTTCCACCCAGGGAAGGTGGCTACTGTCAGTCAAAAGCTGTGTATGGAGACGTCCCACTGGGTATTCATCTTATCCAACAGAGCTCATCACTTCACACAGAGCAGAATTCCCGTGGTTACATGCATGGAACATCTGCACAGGGTTTGGAGCCAGTTCCCTGGAATGAAACTGAAGAGTGAAGAGTATTGGCTCAACAGACCTGCTGCTGATCCATCCCAACCTCCCACAGTGTTCTCCTCCTACTCTCTGTACCCCCTCCTGCACTTCTTCAAGTCATCATCAGACCTTTTATTCCCTTTCCGTTTTTCTCGCACTCTCTCCCACAATCTCCCTACACCTGACCCACAATCTCCCTACACCTCACCCACAATCTCCCGACACCTCTCACACACTCTCCCTACACCTCTCCCACACTCTCCCAACACCTCTCACACACTCACCCAACACCTCTCACACACTCTCCGTACACCTCTCACACAATCTCCCTACACCTCTCACACAATCTCCCTACACCTCACCCACAATCTCCATACACCTCTCCCACAATCTCCCTACACCTCTCCCACAATTTCTCTACACCTCTCCCACAATTTCTCTACACCTCTCACACACTCTCCCTACACCTCTCACACAATCTCCCGACACCTCTCACACACTCTCCCTGCACCTCTCACACACTCTCCCTGCACCTCTCACACACTCTCCCAGCACCTCTCACACACTCTCCCTACACCTCTCACACACTCTCCCTACACCTCTCACACACTCTCCCTACACCTCTCACACAATCTCCCTACACCTCTCACACAATTTCTCTACACCTCTCACACAATCTCCCTACACCTCACCCACACTCTCCCTACACCTCTCTCACTGTCTCCCTACGCCTCTCACACGCTCTCCCTACACCTCTTACACTCTCTCCCTACACCTCTCTCACAATCTCCCTACACCACTCTCACAATCTCCCTACACCTCTCTCACACTCTCCCTACACCTCTTACATACTCTGCCTACACCTCTCACACTCTCTCCGTACATCTTTCACACACTCTCCCTACATCTTTCACACACTCTCCCTACACCTCTCTCTCACAATCTCCATACACCTCACACACTCTCCCTACACCTTTCCTGCAATCTCCCTACACCTCTCTCACTGTCTCCCTACCCCTCTCACACTCTCTCCCTACACCTCTTACACTCTCTCCCTACACCTCTCACACTCTCTCCCTACACCTCTCACACTCTCTCCCTACACTTCTCTCACAATCTCCCTACGCATCTCACACTCTCTCCCTACACTTCTCTCACAATCTCCCGACACCTCTCACAAACTCTCCCTACACTTCTCACACACTCCCTACACCTCTCACACTCTCTCCCTACACCTCTCTCAATCTCCCTACATCTCTCCCGCAATCTCCCTAGACCTCTCTCACACACTCCCTACACCTCTTACACACTCTGCCTACACCTCTCCCGCAATCTCCCTACACCCTTCTCACACTGTCCCTACACCTCTCACACACTCTCCCTACACTTCTCACACACTCTCCCGACACCTCTCATACAATCTCCCTACACCTCTCACACAATCTCCCTACACCTCTCACACTCTCCCTACACATCTCACACTCTTCCTTCACCTCTCACACTCTTCCTACACCTCTGACACTCTCTCCCTACACCTCTGACACTCTCTCCCTACACCTCTCTCAATCTCCCTACATCTCTCCCGCAATCTCCCTAGACCTCTCACACTCTCCCTACACCTCTCTCACACTCTCCCTACACCTCTTACACACTCTGCCTACACCTCTCACACTCTCTCCCTACACCTTTCACACACTCTCCCTACACCTCACTCTCACAATCTCCATACACCTCTCACACTCTCCCTACATCTGTCCCGCAATCTCCCTACACCCCTCTCACACTCTCCCTACACTCCTCTCACACTCTCCCTACACCCCTCTCACACTCTCCCTACACCCCTCTCACACTCTTCCTACACCTCTCTCACACTCTCCCTACACCTCACACACTCTCCCTATACCTCACACACTCTCCCTACACCTCTCCCACAATCTCCCTACACCTCTCACACACTCTCCCTCCACCTCTCACACACTCTCCCTACACCTCTCCCGCAATCTCCATACACCTCTCACACACTCTCCCTACACCTCTCCCACAATCTCCCTACATCTCTCACACACTCTCCCTACACCTCTCACACACTCTCTCCCACACTCTCCCAACACCTCTCACGAACTCTCCCAACACCTCTCACGAACTCTCCCTACACCTCTCCCACAAACTCCCTACACCTTCCCACAAACTCCCTCCACCTCTCACACACTCTCCCTACACCTCTCACACACTCTCCCTGCACCTATCACACACTCTCCCGACACCTCTCACACACTCGCCCTACACTTCTCACACACTCTCCCGACACCTCTCACACAATTTTCCTATACCTCTCATACACTCTCCCTACACCTCTTACACTCTCTCCCTGCACCTCTCTCACAATCTCCCTACACCTCTCCCGCAATCTCCCTACATCTCTCTCACACTCTCCCTACACCTCTCACTCACTCTCCCGACACCTCTCTCACTGTCTCCCTACCCCTCTCACACTCTCTCCCTACACCTCTCTCACAATCTCCCTACACCTCTCTCACACTCTCCCTACACTTCTCACACACTGTCCCGACACCTCTCATACAATTTCCCTAGACCTCTCACACACTCTCCCAACACCTCTATCACACTCTCCCTACACGTCTTACACACTCTGCCTACACCTCTCACACACTCTCCCTGCACCTTTCACACACTCTCCCTGCACCTTTCACACACTCTCCCTACACCTCGCTCTCACAATCTCCCGACACCTCTCTCACACTCTCCCTACACCTCTCTCACACTCTCCCTACACCTCTCACACACTCTCCCTACACCTCTCACACACTTTCCCTACACCTCTCACAAACTCTCCCTGCACCTCTCACACAATCTCCCTACACCTCTCTCTCACAATCTCCCTACACCTCTCAACACTCTCACTACACCTCTCCCGCAATCTCCCTACACCTCTCTCACACTCTCCCTACACCTCTCACTCACTCTCCCTACGCCTCTCACACACTCTCCCGACACCTCTCATACAATTTCCCTACACCTCTCTCACAATCTATCTACACATCTCACACAATCTCCCTGCACCTCTCACACACTCCCTACACGTCTCTCACAATCTCCATTCACGTCTCTCCCACAATCTCCCTACATTTCTCCCACAATCTCCCTACACATCTCACAAAATTTCCCTACACCTCTCCCACAATCTACCTACACCTATCACACAATCTCCCAAACCTCTCACACAATCTCCCTACACCTTTCCCGCAATCTCCCTACAGCTCTCACACCTCTGCCTCCACTTCTCACAGAGTATCCCTACACCTCTCTCAAACTCTCCCTACACTTCTCATACACTGTCCCGACACCTCTCATACAATCTCCCGAGACCTCTCACACACTCTCCCAACACCTCTATCACACTCTCCCTACACGTCTTACACACTCTGCCTACACCTCTCACACACTCTCCCTGCACCTTTCACACACTCTCCCTACACCTTTCACACACTCTCCCTACACCTCTCTCTCACAATCTCCATAAATATCTCACACACTCTCCCTACACCTCTTCCACAATCTCTCTACACCCCTCTCACACTCTCCCTACACCCCTCTCACACTCTCCCTACTCCCCTCTCACACTCTCCCTACACCTCTCTCACACTCTCCCTACACCTCTCTCACACTCTCCCTACACCTCACACACACTCTCCCTACACCTCTCACAAACTCTCCCTACACCTCTCACACAATCTCCCTACACCTCTCCCACAATCTCCCTACACCTCACCCACAATCTCCATACACCTTTCCCACAATTTCGCTACACATCTCACACGCTCTCCCTACACCTCTCACACGCTCTCCCTGCACCTCTCACACACTCTCCCTACACCTCTCATACACTCTCCCTAAACTTCTCACACACTCTCCTGACACCTCTCCCACTCTCTCCCTACACCTCTCACACACTCTCCCTACACCTCTCCCACAATTTCCTTACACCTCTCACACACACTCTCCCTACACCTCTCACAAACTCTCCCTGCACCTCTCACACACTCTCCCTACACCTCTCACACAATCTCCCTACACATCTCTCACACTCTCCATACACATCTCTCACACTCTCCATACACATCTCTCACACTCTCCATACACCTCTCTCACACTCTCTCCCTGCACCTCTCATATAATCCCGCTACACCTCTCACACTCTCCCTACACCTCTCAAACAATCTCCCTACACCTCTCACATTGTCTGCCTACACCACTCACACACTCTCCCTACACCTCTATCACACTCTCCCTACACGTCTTACACACTCTGCCTACACCTTTCACACACTCTCCCTGCACCTTTCACACACTCTCCCTACACCTTTCACACACTCTCCCTACACCTCTCTCTCACAATCTCCATAAACATCTCACACACTCTCCCTACACCTCTTCCACAATCTCTCTACACCCCTCTCACACTCTCCCTACACCCCTCTCACACTCTCCCTACTCCCCTCTCACACTCTCCCTACACCTCTCTCACACTCTCCCTACACCTCTCTCACACTCTCCCTACACCTCACACACACTCTCCCTACACCTCTCACAAACTCTCCCTACACCTCTCACACAATCTCCCTACACCTCTCCCACAATCTCCCTACACCTCACCCACAATCTCCATACACCTCTCCCACAATTTCGCTACACATCTCACACGCTCTCCCTACACCTCTCACACGCTCTCCCTGCACCTCTCACACACTCTCTCCCACACTCTCCCAACACGTCTCACAAACTCTCCCTGCACCTCTCACACAATCTCCCTACACCTCTCTCTCACAATCTCCCTACACCTCTCAACACTCTCACTACACCTCTCCCGCAATCTCCCTACACCTCTCTCACACTCTCCCTACACCTCTCTCACACTCTCCCTACACCTCTCACTCACTCTCCCTACGCCTCTCACACACTCTCCCGACACCTCTCATACAATTTCCCTACACCTCTCTCACAATCTATCTACACATCTCACACAATCTCCCTGCACCTCTCACACACTCCCTACACGTCTCTCACAATCTCCATTCACGTCTCTCCCACAATCTCCGTACATTTCTCCCACAATCTACCTACACATCTCACAAAATTTCCCTACACCTCTCCCACAATCTACCTACACCTCACCCACAATCTCCATACACCTCTCCCACAATTTCACTACACATCTCACACACTCTCCCTACACCTCTCACACGCTCTCCCTGCACCTCTCACACACTCTCTCCCACACTCTCCCAACACGTCTCACACACTCTCCCTACACCTCTGACACACTCTCCCTACACCTCTCACACATGCTCCCGACACCTCTCACACACTCTCCCAAAACCTCTCTCACACTCTCCCTGCACCTCTTGCACACTCTCCCTACACTTCTCCCACAATCTCCCTACACATCTCACACACTCTCTCCCACACTCTCCCAACACCTCTCACACACTCTCCCTACACCTCTTCCACAAACTCCCTACACCTCTTCCACAAACTCCCTACACCTCTCACACAATTTCCCTACACCTCTCACACAATTTCCCTACACCTCTCACATATTCTCCCTACACCTCTCACATATTCTCCCTACACCTCTCACACATTCTCCCTACACCTCTCACAATCTCCCTGCACCTCTCACACACTCTGCCTAAACCTCTCACACACTCTCCCTACACCTCTCACACTCTCTCCCTACACCTCTCTCACACTCTCCCTGCACCTATTCCACACTCTCCCTACGCCTCTCACACCCTGTCCCTACACTTCTCACACAATCTCCTTACACCCTTTAACACAATCTCCCTACACCTCTCTCACACTCTCCCTACACCTCTCATACACTCTCCCTATACTTCTCACACACACTCTCCCTACACCTCTCACACACTCTCCCTACACCTCTCACACACTCTCCGTGCACCTCTCACACACTCTCCCTCAACCGCTCACACAATCTCCCTACACCTCTCACACACTCCCTACACCTCTCACACAACCTCCTTACACACTTCACACAATGTCCCTACACCTCTCTCACATTCTCCCTACACCTCTCTCACAATCTGCCTCTCTCACAATCTTCCTACACCTCTCACACACTCTCCCTGCTCCTATCACACACTCTCCCAACGTCTCACGCACTCTCTCCCTACACCTCTCACACTCTCTCCCTACACCTCTCACACTCTCTCCCTACACCTCTCACACACTCTCCCTACACCTCTCACACAATCTCCGTACACCTCTCACACACTCTCACTACACCTCTCCCACAATCTCCCTACACCTCTCACACACTCTCTCCCACACTCTCCCAACACCTCTCACACACTCTCCCTACACCTCTCCCACAAACTCCCTACACCTCTTCCACAAACTCCCTACACCTCTCACACAATTTCCCTACACCTCTCACATATTCTCCCTGCACCTCTCACACATTCTCCCTACACCTCTCACAATCTCCCTGCACCTCTCACACACTCTGCCTAAACCTCTCACACACTCTCCCTACACCTCTCACACTCTCTCCCTACACCTCTCTCACACTCTCCCTGCACCTATTCCACACTCTCCCTACGCCTCTCACACCCTGTCCCTACACTTCTCACACAATCTCCTTACACCCTTTAACACAATCTCCCTACACCTCTCTCACACTCTCCCTACACCTCTCATACACTCTCCCTATACTTCTCACACACACTCTCCCTACACCTCTCACACACTCTCCCTACACCTCTCACACACTCTCCGTGCACCTCTCACACACTCTCCCTCAACCGCTCACACAATCTCCCTACACCTCTCACACACTCCCTACACCTCTCACACAACCTCCTTACACACTTCACACAATGTCCCTACACCTCTCTCACATTCTCCCTACACCTCTCTCACAATCTGCCTCTCTCACAATCTTCCTACACCTCTCACACACTCTCCCTGCTCCTATCACACACTCTCCCAACGTCTCACGCACTCTCTCCCTACACCTCTCACACTCTCTCCCTACACCTCTCACACACTCTCCCTACACCTCTCACACAATCTCCGTACACCTCTCACACACTCTCACTACACCTCTCCCACAATCTCCCTACACCTCTCACA
Source organism: Mobula birostris (assembly GCF_030028105.1). Classification (NCBI taxonomy): domain Eukaryota; kingdom Metazoa; phylum Chordata; class Chondrichthyes; order Myliobatiformes; family Myliobatidae; genus Mobula; species Mobula birostris. The sequence goes on from NW_027275373.1 coordinate 27,809, forward strand.
CACTCTCTCCCACACTCTCCCAACACCTCTCACACACTCTCCCTACACCTCTCCCACAAACTCCCTACACCTCTTCCACAAACTCCCTACACCTCTCACACAATTTCCCTACACCTCTCACATATTCTCCCTGCACCTCTCACACATTCTCCCTACACCTCTCACAATCTCCCTGCACCTCTCACACAGTCTGCCTAAACCTCTCACACACTCTGCCTAAACCTCTCACACACTCTCATTAAACCTCTCACACACTCTCCCTACACCTCTCACACACTCCCTACACCTCTCACACTCTCTCCCTACGCCTCTCACACTCTCTCCCTACACCTCTCACACAATCTCCTTACACACGTTAACACAATCTCCCTACACCTCTCTCACACTCTCCATACACCTCTCACACACTCTCCCTACACCTCTCATACACTCTCCCTAAACTTCTCACACACTCTCCTGACACCTCTCCCACTCTCTCCCTACACCTCTCACACACTCTCCCTACACCTCTCCCACAATTTCCCTACACCTCTCACACACACTCTCCCTACACCTCTCACAAACTCTCCCTGCACCTCTCACACACTCTCCCTACACCTCTGACACTCTCTCCCTACACCTCTCACACAATCTCCCTACACATCTCTCACACTCTCCATACACATCTCTCACACTCTCCATACACCTCTCTCACACTCTCCCTCCACCTCTCATCACAATCTCCCTCCACCTCTCATCACAATCTCCCTACACCTCTCTCACACTCGCCCTACACCTCTCACACTCTCTCCCTACACCTCTCACACACACTCCCCACACCTCTCACACAATCTCCCGACACCTCTCACAAACTCTCACTACACCTCTCACAAACTCTCCTTACACCTCTCACACAATCTACCTACACCTCTCTCACAAATTTCTACATCACTCACACAATCTCCCTACACCTCTCACACTCTCCCTACACCTCTCACACTCTCCCTACACCTCTCACACTGTCTCCCTACACCTCTCACACACTCTCCCTACACTTCGCTCACACTCTCCCGACACCTCTCACACACTCCCTACACCTCTCACAAACTCTCCCTCCACCTCTCACAAACTCTCCCTCCACCTCTCACACACTCCCTACACCTCTCTCACACTCTCCCTACACTTCTCACACACTCTCCCTACACCTCTCTCACACTCTCTCCCTACACCTCTCACAAACTCTCCCTGCACCTCTCACACACTCTCCCTACACCTCTCTCACTCTCTCCCTACACCTCTCTCACACTCTCCCAACACCTCTCATCACAATCTCCCTACACCTCTGTCACACTCTCCATACACCTCTCTCACACTCCCCTACACCTCTCATCACAATCTCCCTACACCTCTCTCACACTCTCCCTACACCTCTCACACTCTGTCCCTACACCTCTCACAAACTCTCCCTACACCTCTCACACAATCTACCTACACCTCTCTCACACTCTCCCTGCACCTATTCCACACTCTCCCTACGCCTCTCACACCCTGTCCCTACACTTCTCACACAATCTCCTTACACCCTTTAACACAATCTCCCTACACCTCTCTCACACTCTCCCTACACCTCTCTCACACTCTCCCTACACCTCTCACACACACTCTCCCTACACCTCTCACACACTCTCCCTACACCTCTCACACACTCTCCGTGCACCTCTCACACACTCTCCGTGCACCTCTCACACACTCTCCCTCAACCGCTCACACAATCTCCCTACACCTCTCACACACTCCCTACACCTCTCACACAACCTCCTTACACCTCTCACACAACCTCCTTACACACTTCACACAATGTTCCTACACCTCTCTCACATTCTCCCTACACCTCTCTCACAATCTGCCTCTCTCACAATCTTCCTACACCTCTCACACACTCTCCCTGCTCCTATCACACACTCTCCCAACGTCTCACGCACTCTCTCCCTACACCTCTCACACACTCTCCCTACACCTCTCCCACAATCTCCCTACACCTCTCACACACTCTCTCCCACACTCTCCCAACACCTCTCACACACTCTCCCTACACCTCTCCCACAAACTCCCTACACCTCTTCCACAAACTCCCTACACCTCTCACACAATTTCCCTACACCTCTCACATATTCTCCCTGCACCTCTCACACATTCTCCCTACACCTCTCACAATCTCCCTGCACCTCTCACACAGTCTGCCTAAACCTCTCACACACTCTGCCTAAACCTCTCACACACTCTCATTAAACCTCTCACACACTCTCCCTACACCTCTCACACACTCCCTACACCTCTCACACTCTCTCCCTACGCCTCTCACACTCTCTCCCTACACCTCTCACACAATCTCCTTACACACGTTAACACAATCTCCCTACACCTCTCTCACACTCTCCATACACCTCTCACACACTCTCCCTACACCTCTCATACACTCTCCCTAAACTTCTCACACACTCTCCTGACACCTCTCCCACTCTCTCCCTACACCTCTCACACACTCTCCCTACACCTCTCCCACAATTTCCCTACACCTCTCACACACACTCTCCCTACACCTCTCACAAACTCTCCCTGCACCTCTCACACACTCTCCCTACACCTCTGACACTCTCTCCCTACACCTCTCACACAATCTCCCTACACATCTCTCACACTCTCCATACACATCTCTCACACTCTCCATACACCTCTCTCACACTCTCCCTCCACCTCTCATCACAATCTCCCTCCACCTCTCATCACAATCTCCCTACACCTCTCTCACACTCGCCCTACACCTCTCACACTCTCTCCCTACACCTCTCACACACACTCCCCACACCTCTCACACAATCTCCCGACACCTCTCACAAACTCTCACTACACCTCTCACAAACTCTCCTTACACCTCTCACACAATCTACCTACACCTCTCTCACAAATTTCTACATCACTCACACAATCTCCCTACACCTCTCACACTCTCCCTACACCTCTCACACTCTCCCTACACCTCTCACACTGTCTCCCTACACCTCTCCCACACTCTCCCTACACTTCGCTCACACTCTCCCGACACCTCTCACACACTCCCTACACCTCTCTCACACTCTCCCTACACTTCTCACACACTCTCCCTACACCTCTCTCACACTCTCTCCCTACACCTCTCACAAACTCTCCCTGCACCTCTCACACACTCTCCCTACACCTCTCTCACTCTCTCCCTACACCTCTCTCACACTCTCCCTACACCTCTCATCACAATCTCCCTACACCTCTGTCACACTCTCCATACACCTCTCTCACACTCCCCTACACCTCTCATCACAATCTCCCTACACCTCTCTCACACTCTCCCTACACCTCTCACACTCTGTCCCTACACCTCTCACAAACTCTCCCTACACCTCTCACACAATCTACCTACACCTCTCCCGCAATCTACCTACACCTCTCATCACAATCTCCCTCCACCTCTCATCACAATCTCCCTCCACCTCTCATCACAATCTCCCTACACCTCTCTCACACTCGCCCTACACCTCTCACACTGTCTCCCTACACCTCTCACACACACTCCCCACACCTCTCACACAATCTCCCGACACCTCTCACAAACTCCCACTAAACCTCTCACAAACTCTCCTTACACCTCTCACACAATCTACCTACACCTCTCTCACAAATTTCTACACCTCTCACACAATCTCCCTACACCTCTCACACTCTCCCTACACCTCTCACACTCTCCCTACACCTCTCACACTGTCTCCCTACACCTCTTACACACTCTCCCTACACTTCTCTCACACTCTCCCGACACCTCTCACACTCTCCCGACACCTCTCACACTCTCTCCCTACACCTCTCACATTGTCTGCCTACACCACTCACACACTCTCCCTACACCTCTATCACACTCTCCCTACACGTCTTACACACTCTGCCTACACCTTTCACACACTCTCCCTGCACCTTTCACACACTCTCCCTACACCTTTCACACACTCTCCCTACACCTCTCTCTCACAATCTCCATAAACATCTCACACACTCTCCCTACACCTCTTCCACAATCTCTATACACCCCTCTCACACTCTCCCTACACCCCTCTCACACTCTCCCTACTCCCCTCTCACACTCTCCCTACACCTCTCTCACACTCTCCCTACACCTCTCTCACACTCTCCCTACACCTCACACACACTCTCCCTACACCTCTCACAAACTCTCCCTACACCTCTCACACAATCTCCCTACACCTCTCCCACAATCTCCCTACACCTCACCCACAATCTCCATACACCTCTCCCACAATTTCGCTACATATCTCACACGCTCTCCCTACACCTCTCACACGCTCTCCCTGCACCTCTCACACACTCTCTCCCACACTCTCCCAACACGTCTCACAAACTCTCCCTGCACCTCTCACACAATCTCCCTACACCTCTCTCTCACAATCTCCCTACACCTCTCAACACTCTCACTACACCTCTCCCGCAATCTCCCTACACCTCTCTCACACTCTCCCTACACCTCTCTCACACTCTCCCTACACCTCTCACTCACTCTCCCTACGCCTCTCACACACTCTCCCGACACCTCTCATACAATTTCCCTACACCTCTCTCACAATCTATCTACACATCTCACACAATCTCCCTGCACCTCTCACACACTCCCTACACGTCTCTCACAATCTCCATTCACGTCTCTCCCACAATCTCCGTACATTTCTCCCACAATCTCCATACACCTCTCCCACAATTTCACTACACATCTCACACACTCTCCCTACACTTCTCCCACAATCTACCTACACCTCACCCACAATCTCCATACACCTCTCCCACAATTTCACTACACATCTCACACACTCTCCCTACACTTCTCCCACAATCTCCCTACACATCTCACACACTCTCTCCCACACTCTCCCAACACCTCTCACACACTCTCCCTACACCTCTTCCACAAACTCCCTACACCTCTTCCACAAACTCCCTACACCTCTCACACAATTTCCCTACACCTCTCACACAATTTCCCTACACCTCTCACATATTCTCCCTACACCTCTCACATATTCTCCCTACACCTCTCACACATTCTCCCTACACCTCTCACAATCTCCCTGCACCTCTCACACACTCTGCCTAAACCTCTCACACACTCTCCCTACACCTCTCACACTCTCTCCCTGCACCTATTCCACACTCTCCCTACGCCTCTCACACTCTGTCCCTACACTTCTCACACAATCTCCTTACACCCTTTAACACAATCTCCCTACACCTTTCTCACACTCTCCCTACACTCTCATACACTCTCCCTATACTTCTCACACACACTCTCCCTACACCTCTCACACACTCTCCCTACACCTCTCACACACTCTCCGTGCACCTCTCACACACTCTCCCTCAACCGCTCACACAATCTCCCTACACCTCTCACACACTCCCTACACCTCTCACACACCTCCTTACACACTTCACACAATGTCTCTACACCTCTCTCACATTCTCCCTACACCTCTCTCACAATCTGCCTCTCTCACAATCTTCCTACACCTCTCACACACTCTCCCTGCTCCTATCACACACTCTCCCAACGTCTCACGCACTCTCTCCCTACACCTCTCACACTCTCTCCCTACACCTCTCACACACTCTCCCTACACCTCTCACACAATCTCCGTACACCTCTCACACGCTCTCACTACACCTCTCCACAATCTCCCTGCACCTCTCACACACTCTCTCCCACACTCTCCCAACACCTCTCACACACTCTCCCTACACCTCTCCCACAAACTCCCTACACTCTTCCACAAACTCCCTACACCTCTCACACAATTTCCCTACACCTCTCACATATTCTCCCTGCACCTCTCACACATTCTCCCTACACCTCTCACAATCTCCCTGCACCTCTCACACAGTCTGCCTAAACCTCTCACACACTCTGCCTAAACCTCTCACACACTCTCATTAAACCTCTCACACACTCTCCCTACACCTCTCACACACTCCCTACACCTCTCACACTCTCTCCCTACGCCTCTCACACTCTCTCCCTACACCTCTCACACAATCTCCTTACACACGTTAACACAATCTCCCTACACCTCTCTCACACTCTCCATACACCTCTCACACACTCTCCCTACACCTCTCATACACTCTCCCTAAACTTCTCACACACTCTCCTGACACCTCTCCCACTCTCTCCCTACACCCTCTCACACACTCTCCCTACACCTCTCCCACAATTTCCCTACACCTCTCACACACACTCTCCCTACACCTCTCACAAACTCTCCTGCACCTCTCACACACTCTCCTACACCTCTCACACACTCTCCCTACACTCTGACACTCTCTCCCTACACCTCTCACACAATCTCCCTACACATCTCTCACACTCTCCATACACATCTCTCACACTCTCCATACACCTCTCTCACACTCTCCCTCCACCTCTCATCACAATCTCCCTCCACCTCTCATCACAATCTCCCTACACCTCTCTCACACTCGCCCCTACACCTCTCACACTCTCTCCCTACACCTCTCACACACACTCCCCACACCTCTCACACAATCTCCCGACACCTCTCACAAACTCTCACTACACCTCTCACAAACTCTCCTTACACCTCTCACACAATCTACCTACACCTCTCTCACAAATTTCTATATCACTCACACAATCTCCCTACACCTCTCACACTCTCCCTACACCTCTCACACTCTCCCTACACCTCTCACACTGTCTCCCTACACCTCTCACACACTCTCCCTACACTTCGCTCACACTCTCCCGACACCTCTCACACACTCCCTACACCTCTCACAAACTCTCCCTCCACCTCTCACAAACTCTCCCTCCACCTCTCACACACTCCCTACACCTCTCTCACACTCTCCCTACACTTCTCACACACTCTCCCTACACCTCTCTCACACTCTCTCCCTACACCTCTCACAATACTCTCCCTGCACCTCTCACACACTCTCCCTACACCTCTCTCACTCTCTCCTACACCTCTCTCACACTCTCCCTACACCTCTCATCACAATCTCCCTACACCTCTGTCACACTCTCCATACACCTCTCTCACACTCCCCTACACCTCTCATCACAATCTCCCTACACCTCTCTCACACTCTCCCTACACCTCTCACACTCTGTCCCTACACCTCTCACAAACTCTCCCTACACCTCTCACACAATCTACCTACACCTCTCCCGCAATCTACCTACACCTCTCATCACAATCTCCCTCCACCTCTCATCACAATCTCCCTCCACCTCTCATCACAATCTCCCTACACCTCTCTCACACTCGCCCTACACCTCTCACACTGTCTCCCTACACCTCTCACACACACTCCCCACACCTCTCACACAATCTCCCGACACCTCTCACAAACTCCCACTAAACCTCTCACAAACTCTCCTTACACCTCTCACACAATCTACCTACACCTCTCTCACAAATTTCTACACCTCTCACACAATCTCCCTACACCTCTCACACTCTCCCTACACCTCTCACACTGTCTCCCTACACCTCTTACACACTCTCCCTACACTTCTCTCACACTCTCCCGACACCTCTCACACTCTCTCCCTACACCTCTCACACTGTCTCCCTACACCTCTCACACACTCTCCCTGCACCTCTCACACACTCTCCCTACACCTCTCACAGAATCCCCTGCACCACTCACACACTCTCCCTACACCTCTCACACACTCTCCCTACACCTCTCACACACTCTCCCTGCAGCTCTCACACACTCCCTACACCTCTCTCACACTCTCCCTACACTTCTCACACACTCTCCCTACACCTCTTGCACACTCTCCCTACACCTCTCCCACAAACTCCCTACAACTCTTCCACAAACTCCCTACACCTCTCAAACAATTTCCCTACACCTCTCACATATTCTCCCTACACCTCTCACAAACTCTCCCTGCACCTCTCACACACTCTCCCTACACCCCTCACAGAATCTCCCTACACCTCTCACACACTCTCCCTACACTTCTCACACACTCTCCCCACACCTCTCTCACAGTCTCTCCCTGCACCTCTCATACAATCCCGCTACACCTCTCTCAAAATCTCTCTAAACCTCTCACACAATATCCCTACACCTCTCACACTCTCCCTACACCTCTCAAACAATCTCCCTACAGCTCTCACACTCTCCCTACACCACTCACACACTCTCCCTACACTTCTCACACACTCTCCCTACACTTCTCACACACTCTCCGGACACCTGTCACTCACTTTCCCTACATCTCTCCCACACTTCCCCTACACCTCTCACACACTCTCCCTACACCTCTGACACACTCTCCCTACACCTCTCACACGTGCTCCCGACACCTCTCACACACTCTCCCAAAACGTCTCTCACACTCTCCCTACACATCTCACACACTCTCTCCCACACTCTCCCAACACCTCTCACACACTCTCCCTACACCTCTCCCACAAACTCCCTACACCTCTTCCACAAACTCCCTACACCTCTCACACAATTCCCTACACCTCTCACATATTCTCCCTATACCTCTCACACATTCTCCCTACACCTCTCACACATTCTCCCTACACCTCTCACACATTCTCCCTACACCTCCCACAACCTCCCTGCACCTCTCACACACTCTGCCTAAACCTCTCACACACTCCCTACACCTCTCACACTCTCCCTACACCTCTCACACTCTCTCCCCACACCTCTCACACTCTCTCCCTACACCTCTCTCACACTCTCCCTGCACCTATTCCACACATCTCCCCACACCACTCACACACTCTCCCTACACTTCTCACACACTCTCCGGACACCTGTCACACACTTTCCCTACACCTCTCCCACACTTCCCCTACACCTCTCACACACTCTCCCTACACCTCTGACACACTCTCCCTACACCTCTCACACATGCTCCCGACACCTCTCACACACTCTCCCAAAACCTCTCTCACACTCTCCCTGCACATCTCCCACACTCTCTCCCACACTCTCCCAACACCTCTCAGACACTCTCCCTACACCTCTCCCAGAAACTCCCTACACCTCTCACACAATTTCCCTACACCTCTCACATATTCTCCCTGCACCTCTCACATATTCTCCGTACACCTCTCACACATTCTCCCTACACCTCTCACACATTCTCCCTACACCTCTCACAATCTCCCTGCACCTCTCACACACTCTCCTTAAACCTCTCACACACTCTCCTTAAACCTCTCACACACTCTCCCTACACCTCTCACACACTCCCTACACCTCTCACACACTCCCTACACCTCTCACACACTCTCCCTACACCTCTCACACACTTTCCCTACACCTCTCACAAACTCTCCCTGCACCTCTCACACAATCTCCCCACACCTCTCTCTCACACTCTCCCTACACCTCTCACTCACTCTCCCTACGCCTCTCACACACTCTCCCGACACCTCTCATACAATTTCCCTACACCTCCCTCACAATCTATCTACGCATCTCACACATTCTCCCTGCACCTCTCACACACTCCCTACACGTCTCTCACAATCTCCATTCACGTCTCTCCCACAATCTCCCTACATTTCTCCCACAATCTCCCTGCACATCTCACAAAATTTCCCTACACCTCTCCCACAATCTACCTACACCTATCATACAATCTCCCAAACCTCTCACACAATCTCCCTACACCTTTCCCGCAATCTCCCTACAGCTCTCACACCTCTGCCTCCACTTCTCACAGAGTATCCCTGCACCTCTTTCAAACTCTCCCTACACTTCTCATACACTGTCCCGACACCTCTCATACAATCTCCCTAGACCTCTCACACACTCTCCCAACACCTCTATCACACTCTCCCTACACGTCTTACACACTCTGCCTACACCTCTCACACACTCTCCCTGCACCTTTCACACACTCTCCCTACACCTTTCACACACTCTCCCTACACCTCTCTCTCACAATCTCCATAAACATCTCACACACTCTCCCTACACCTCTTCCACAACCTCTCTACACCCCTCTCACACTCTCCCTACACCCCTCTCACACTCTCCCTACTCCCCTCTCACACTCTCCCTACACCTCTCTCACACTCTCCCTACACCTCTCTCACACTCTCCCTACACCTCACACACACTCTCCATACACCTCTCCCACAATTTCGCTACACATCTCACACGCTCTCCCTACACCTCTCACACGCTCTCCCTACACCTCTCACACGCTCTCCCTGCACCTCTCACACAATCTCCCTACACCTCACCCACAATCTCCATACACCTCTCACACAATCTCTCTACACCTCTCACACTCTCCCTACACCTCTCACACTCTCTCCCTACACCTCTCACAGACTTTCCCTACACCTCTCACACAATCTCCCAAGACATGTCTCACACTCTCCATACACCTCTCTCACACTCTTCCTCCACCTCTCATCACAATCTCCCTCCACCTCTCATCACAATCTCCCTACACCTCTCTCACACTCGCCCTACACCTCTCACACTCTCTCCCTACACCTCTCACACACACTCCCCACACCTCTCACACAATCTCCCGACACCTCTCACAAACTCTCACTACACCTCTCACAAACTCTCCTTACACCTCTCACACAATCTACCTACACCTCTCTCACAAATTTCTACACCACTCACACAATCTCCCTACACCTCTCACACTCTCCCTACACCTCTCACACTCTCCCTACACCTCTCACACTGTCTCCCTACACCTCTCACACACTCTCCCTACACTTCTCTCACACTCTCCCGACACCTCTCACACACTCCCTACACCTCTCACAAACTCTCCCTCCACCTCTCACACACTCCCTACACCTCTCTCACACTCTGCCTACACTTCTCACACACTCTCCCTACATCTCTCTCATACTCTCTCCCTGCACCTCTCATATAATCCCGCTACACCTCTTACACTCTCCCTACACCTCTCAAACAATCTCTCTACACCTCTCACACTGTCTGCCTACACCACTCACACACTCTCCCTACACTTCTGACACATTCTCCGCTCACCTCTCACACTCTTTCCCTACACCTCTCGCACACTTTCCCCACACCTCTCACACTCTCCCTACACCTCTCACACAATTTCCCTACACCTCTCACACAATTTCCCTACACCTCTCACATATTCTCCCTACACCTCTCACATATTCTCCCTACACCTCTCACACATTCTCCCTACACCTCTCACACATTCTCCCTACACCTCTCACACATTCTCCCTACACCTCTCACAATCTCCCTGCACCGCTCACACACTCTGCCTAAACCTCTCACACACTCTCCTTAAACCTCTCACACACTCTCCCTACACCTCTCACACACTCTCTACACCTCTCACACTCTCTCCCTACACCTCTCACACTCTGTCCCTACACCTCTCTCACACTCTCCCTGCACCTATTCCACACTCTGCCTACGCCTCTCACACTCTCCCTACGCCTCTCACACTCTCTCCCTACACCTCTCACACAATCTCCTTACACACTTTAACACAATCTCCTTACACACTTTAACACAATCTCCCTACACCTCTCTCACACTCTCCATACACCTCTCACACACTCTCCCTACACCTCTCATACACTCTCCCTAAACTTCTCACACACTCTCCTGACACCTCTCCCACTCTCTCCCTACACCTCTCACACACTCTCCCTACACCTCTCCCACAATTTCCCTACACCTCTCCCACAATTTCCCTACACCTCTCACACACACTCTCCCTACACCTCTCACAAACTCTCCCTGCACCTCTCACACACTCTCCCTACACCTCTGACACTCTCTCCCTACACCTCTCACACAATCTCCCTACACATCTCTCACACTCTGCATACACCTCTCTCACACTCTCCCTCCACCTCTCATCACAATCTCCCTCCACCTCTCATCACAATCTCCCTACACCTCTCTCACACTCGCCCTACACCTCTCACACTCTCTCCCTACACCCCTCACACACACTCCCCACACCTCTCACACAATCTCCCGACACCTCTCACAAACTCTCACTACTCCTCTCACAAACTCTCCTTACACCTCTCACACAATCTACTTACACCTCTCTCAGAAATTTCTACACCTCTCACACTCTCCCTACACCTCTCACACTCTCCCTACACCTCTCACACTCTCCCTACACCTCTCACACTGTCTCCCTACACCTCTCACACACTCTCCCTACACTTCTCTCACGCTCTCCCGACACCTCTCACACACTCCCTACACCTCTCACAAACTCTCCCTCCACCTCTCACACACTCCCCTACAGCTCTCACACACTCCCTACACCTCTCTCACACTCTCCCTACACTTCTCACACACTCTCCCTACACCTCTCTCACACTCTCCCTGCACCTCTCATATAATCCCGCTACACCTCTCTCACACTCGCCCTACACCTCTCACACTCTCTCCCTACACCTCTCACACACACTCCCCACACCTCTCACACAATCTCCCGACACCTCTCACAAACTCTCACTACTCCTCTCACAAACTCTCCTTACACCTCTCACAAAATCTACCTACACCTCTCTCACAAATTTCTACACCTCTCACACAATCTCCCTACACCTCTCACACTCTCCCTACACCTCTCACCCTCTCCCTACACCTGTCACACTGTCTCCCTACACCTCTCACACACTCTCCCTACACTTCTCTTACGCTCTCCCGACACCTCTCACACACTCCCCTACAGCTCTCACACACTCCCTACACCTCTCTCACACTCTCCCTACACGTCTCACACACTCTCCCTACACCTCTCTCACACTCTCTCCCTGCACCTCTCATATAATCCCGCTACACCTCTCTCAAAATCTCTCTAAACCTCTCACACAATCTCCCTACACCTCTCACACTCTCCCTACACCTCTCACACACTTTCCCTACACCTCTCGCACACTTTCCCTACACCTCTCACACTCTCCCTACACCTCTCACACTGTCTCCCTACACCTCTCACACACTCTCCCTACACTTCTCTCACACTCTCCCGACACCTCTCACACACTCCCTACACCTCTCACAAACTCTCCCTACACCTCTCACACAATCTCCCTGCACCACTCACACACTCTCCCTACACCTCTCACACACTCTCCCTACACCTCTCACACACTCTCCCTACACTTCTCACACACTCTCCCTAAACCTATCCCACAATCTCCCTACACATCTCACACACTCTCCCAACACCTCTCACACATTCTCCTTACACCTCTCCCACACTCTCCCTACACCTCTCACACACTCTCCCTACACCTCTTACACACTCTCCCTACACCTCTCTCTGATAATCTCCCTACACCTCTCACACACTCTCCGTACACCTCTCTCACACACTTTCCCTACACTCCTCCCGCAATCTCCCTACACCTCTCACACACTCTCTCCCTACACCTCTCACAAACTCTCCCTGCACCTCTCTCACACTCTCCCTACACCTCTCATCACAATGTCCCTACACCTCTCTCACACTCTCCATACACCTCTCTCACACTCCCCTACACCTTTCATCACAATCTCTCTACACCTCTCACACTCTCTCCCTTCACCTCTCACAAACTCTCCCTACACCTCTCACACAATCTACCTACACCTCTCCCGCAATCTCCCTCCACCTCTCATCACAATCTACCTCCACCTCTCATCACAATCTCCGTACACATCTCTCACACTCTCCATACACCTCTCTCACACTCTCCCTCCACCTCTCTCACACTCTCCCTCCACCTCTCATCACAATCTCCCTCCACCTCTCATCACAATCTCCCTACACCTCTCTCACACTCGCCCTACACCTCTCACAGTCTCTCCCTACACCTCTCACACACACTCCCCACACCTCTCACACAATCTCCCGACACCTCTCACAAACTCTCACTACTCCTCTCACAAACTCTCCTTACACCTCTCACAAAATCTACCTACACCTCTCTCACAAATTTCTACACCTCTCACACAATCTCCCTACACCTCTCACACTCTCCCTACACCTCTCACCCTCTCCCTACACCTGTCACACTGTCTCCCTACACCTCTCACACACTCTCCCTACACTTCTCTCACGCTCTCCCGACACCTCTCACACACTCCCTCCACCTCTCACAAACTCTCCCTCCACCTCTCACACACTCCCCTACAGCTCTCACACACTCCCTACACCTCTCTCACACTCTCCCTACACTTCTCACACACTCTCCCTACACCTCTCTCACACTCTCTCCCTGCACCTCTCATATAATCCCGCTACACCTCTCTCAAAATCTCTCTAAACCTCTCACACAATCTCCCTACACCTCTCACACTCTCCCTACACCTCTCACACACTTTCCCTACACCTCTCGCACACTTTCCCTACACCTCTCACACTCTCCCTACACCTCTCACACTGTCTCCCTACACCTCTCACACACTCTCCCTACACCGCTCACACAATCTCCCTGCACCACTCACACACTCTCCCTACACCTCTCACACACTCTCCCTACACCTCTCACACACTCTCCCTACACTTCTCACACACTCTCCCTAAACCTATCCCACAATCTCCCTACACATCTCACACACTCTCTCCCACATTCTCCCAACACCTCTCACACATTCTCCTTACACCTCTCCCACACTCTCCCTACACCTCTCACACACTCTCCCTACACCTCTTACACACTCTCCCTACACCTCTCTCTGACAATCTCCCTACACCTCTCACACACTCTCCGTACACCTCTCTCACATACTTTCCTACACCTCTCACACACTCTCTCCCTACACCTCTCACAAACTCTCCCTGCACCTCTCACACACTCTCCCTACACCTCTCTCACTCTCTCCCTCAACCTCTCTCACACTCTCCCTACACCTCTCATCACAATCTCCCTACACCTCTCTCACACTCTCCATACACCTCTCTCACACTCCCCTACACCTCTCATCACAATCTCCCTACACCTCTCTCACACTCTCCCTACACCTCTCACACTCTCTCCCTACACCTCTGACACACTCTCCCTACACCTCTCACACATGCTCCCGACACCTCTCACACACTCTCCCAAAACCTCTCTCACACTCTCCCGACACATGTCACACACTGTCTCCCACACTCTCCCAACACCTCTCACACACTCTCCCTACTCCTCTCCCACAAACTCCCTACACCTCTTCCACAAACTCCCTGCACCTCTCACACAATTTCCCTACACCTCTCACATATTCTCCTGACACCTCTCACATATTCTCCCTACACCTCTCACACATTCTCCCTACACCTCTCACACATTCTCCCTACATCTCTCACAATCTCCCTGCACCTCTCACACACTCTGCCTAAACCTCTCACACACTCTGTCTGAACCTTTCACACACTCTGCCTAAACCTCTCACACACTCTCCTTAAACCTCTCACACACTCTCCCTACACCTCTCACACACTCCCTATACCTCTCACACTCTCTCCCTACACCTCTCACACAATCTCCTTACACACTTTAACACAATCTGCCTACACCTCTCTCACACTCTCCATACACCTCTCCCACAATCTCCCAACACCTCTCACACACTCTCCCTCCACCTCTCTCACTCTCCCTACACCTCTCACACACTTTCCCTACACCTCTCGCACACTTTCCCTACACCTCTCACACTCTCCCTACACCTCTCACACTGTCTCCCTACACCTCTCACACACTCTCCCTACACTTCTCTCACACTCTCCCGACACCTCTCACACACTCCCTACACCTCTCACAAACTCTCCCTACACCTCTCACACAATCTCCCTGCACCACTCACACACTCTCCCTACACCTCTCACACACTCTCCCTACACCTCTCACACACTCTCCCTACACTTCTCACAGACTCTCCCTAAACCTATCCCACAATCTCCCTACAAATCTCACACACTCTCTCCCACATTCTCCCAACACTTCTCACACATTCTCCTTACACCTCTCCCACACTCTCCCTACACCTCTCACACACTCTCCCTACACCTCTTACACACTCTCCCTACACCTCTCTCTGACAATCTCCCTACACCTCTCACACACTCTCCGTACACCTCTCTCACATACCTTCCTACACCTCTCCCGCAATCTCCCTACACCTCTCACACACTCTCTCCCTACACCTCTCACAAACTCTCCCTGCACCTCTCACACACTCTCCCTACACCTCTCTCACTCTCTCCCTACACCTCTCTCACACTCTCCCTACACCTCTCATCACAATCTCCCTACACCTCTCTCACACTCTCCATACACCTCTCTCACACTCGCCCTACACCTCTCACAGTCTCTCCCTACACCTCTCACACACACTCCCCACACCTCTCACACAATCTCCCGACACCTCTCACAAACTCTCACTACTCCTCTCACAAACTCTCCTTACACCTCTCACAAAATCTACCTACACCTCTCTCACAAATTTCTACACCTCTCACACAATCTCCCTACACCTCTCACACTCTCCCTACACCTCTCACCCTCTCCCTACACCTGTCACACTGTCTCCCTACACCTCTCACACACTCTCCCTACACTTCTCTCACGCTCTCCCGACACCTCTCACACACTCCCTCCACCTCTCACAAACTCTCCCTCCACCTCTCACACACTCCCCTACAGCTCTCACACACTCCCTACACCTCTCTCACACTCTCCCTACACTTCTCACACACTCTCCCTACACCTCTCTCACACTCTCTCCCTGCACCTCTCATATAATCCCGCTACACCTCTCTCAAAATCTCTCTAAACCTCTCACACAATCTCCCTACACCTCTCACACTCTCCCTACACCTCTCACACACTTTCCCTACACCTCTCGCACACTTTCCCTACACCTCTCACACTGTCTCCCTACACCTCTCACACACTCTCCCTACACTTCTCTCACACTCTCCCGACACCTCTCACACACTCCCTACACCTCTCACAAACTCTCCCTACACCTCTCACACAATCTCCCTGCACCACTCACACACTCTCCCTACACCTCTCACACACTCTCCCTACACCTCTCACACACTCTCCCTACACTTCTCACACACTCTCCCTAAACCTATCCCACAATCTCCCTACACATCTCACACACTCTCCCAACACCTCTCACACATTCTCCTTACACCTCTCCCACACTCTCCCTACACCTCTCACACACTCTCCCTACACCTCTTACACACTCTCCCTACACCTCTCTCTGATAATCTCCCTACACCTCTCACACACTCTCCGTACACCTCTCTCACACACTTTCCCTACACTCCTCCCGCAATCTCCCTACACCTCTCACACACTCTCTCCCTACACCTCTCACAAACTCTCCCTGCACCTCTCTCACACTCTCCCTACACCTCTCATCACAATGTCCCTACACCTCTCTCACACTCTCCATACACCTCTCTCACACTCCCCTACACCTTTCATCACAATCTCTCTACACCTCTCACACTCTCTCCCTTCACCTCTCACAAACTCTCCCTACACCTCTCACACAATCTACCTACACCTCTCCCGCAATCTCCCTCCACCTCTCATCACAATCTACCTCCACCTCTCATCACAATCTCCGTACACATCTCTCACACTCTCCATACACCTCTCTCACACTCTCCCTCCACCTCTCTCACACTCTCCCTCCACCTCTCATCACAATCTCCCTCCACCTCTCATCACAATCTCCCTACACCTCTCTCACACTCGCCCTACACCTCTCACAGTCTCTCCCTACACCTCTCACACACACTCCCCACACCTCTCACACAATCTCCCGACACCTCTCACAAACTCTCACTACTCCTCTCACAAACTCTCCTTACACCTCTCACAAAATCTACCTACACCTCTCTCACAAATTTCTACACCTCTCACACAATCTCCCTACACCTCTCACACTCTCCCTACACCTCTCACCCTCTCCCTACACCTGTCACACTGTCTCCCTACACCTCTCACACACTCTCCCTACACTTCTCTCACGCTCTCCCGACACCTCTCACACACTCCCTCCACCTCTCACAAACTCTCCCTCCACCTCTCACACACTCCCCTACAGCTCTCACACACTCCCTACACCTCTCTCACACTCTCCCTACACTTCTCACACACTCTCCCTACACCTCTCTCACACTCTCTCCCTGCACCTCTCATATAATCCCGCTACACCTCTCTCAAAATCTCTCTAAACCTCTCACACAATCTCCCTACACCTCTCACACTCTCCCTACACCTCTCACACACTTTCCCTACACCTCTCGCACACTTTCCCTACACCTCTCACACTCTCCCTACACCTCTCACACTGTCTCCCTACACCTCTCACACACTCTCCCTACACCGCTCACACAATCTCCCTGCACCACTCACACACTCTCCCTACACCTCTCACACACTCTCCCTACACCTCTCACACACTCTCCCTACACTTCTCACACACTCTCCCTAAACCTATCCCACAATCTCCCTACACATCTCACACACTCTCTCCCACATTCTCCCAACACCTCTCACACATTCTCCTTACACCTCTCCCACACTCTCCCTACACCTCTCACACACTCTCCCTACACCTCTTACACACTCTCCCTACACCTCTCTCTGACAATCTCCCTACACCTCTCACACACTCTCCGTACACCTCTCTCACATACTTTCCTACACCTCTCACACACTCTCTCCCTACACCTCTCACAAACTCTCCCTGCACCTCTCACACACTCTCCCTACACCTCTCTCACTCTCTCCCTCAACCTCTCTCACACTCTCCCTACACCTCTCATCACAATCTCCCTACACCTCTCTCACACTCTCCATACACCTCTCTCACACTCCCCTACACCTCTCATCACAATCTCCCTACACCTCTCTCACACTCTCCCTACACCTCTCACACTCTCTCCCTACACCTCTGACACACTCTCCCTACACCTCTCACACATGCTCCCGACACCTCTCACACACTCTCCCAAAACCTCTCTCACACTCTCCCGACACATGTCACACACTGTCTCCCACACTCTCCCAACACCTCTCACACACTCTCCCTACTCCTCTCCCACAAACTCCCTACACCTCTTCCACAAACTCCCTGCACCTCTCACACAATTTCCCTACACCTCTCACATATTCTCCTGACACCTCTCACATATTCTCCCTACACCTCTCACACATTCTCCCTACACCTCTCACACATTCTCCCTACATCTCTCACAATCTCCCTGCACCTCTCACACACTCTGCCTAAACCTCTCACACACTCTGTCTAAACCTTTCACACACTCTGCCTAAACCTCTCACACACTCTCCTTAAACCTCTCACACACTCTCCCTACACCTCTCACACACTCCCTATACCTCTCACACTCTCTCCCTACACCTCTCACACAATCTCCTTACACACTTTAACACAATCTGCCTACACCTCTCTCACACTCTCCATACACCTCTCCCACAATCTCCCAACACCTCTCACACACTCTCCCTCCACCTCTCTCACTCTCCCTACACCTCTCACACACTTTCCCTACACCTCTCGCACACTTTCCCTACACCTCTCACACTCTCCCTACACCTCTCACACTGTCTCCCTACACCTCTCACACACTCTCCCTACACTTCTCTCACACTCTCCCGACACCTCTCACACACTCCCTACACCTCTCACAAACTCTCCCTACACCTCTCACACAATCTCCCTGCACCACTCACACACTCTCCCTACACCTCTCACACACTCTCCCTACACCTCTCACACACTCTCCCTACACTTCTCACACAGTCTCCCTAAACCTATCCCACAATCTCCCTACACATCTCACACACTCTCTCCCACATTCTCCCAACACCTCTCACACATTCTCCTTACACCTCTCCCACACTCTCCCTACACCTCTCACACACTCTCCCTACACCTCTTACACACTCTCCCTACACCTCTCTCTGACAATCTCCCTACACCTCTCACACACTCTCCGTACACCTCTCTCACATACTTTCCTACACCTCTCACACACTCTCTCCCTACACCTCTCACAAACTCTCCCTGCACCTCTCACACACTCTCCCTACACCTCTCTCACTCTCTCCCTCAACCTCTCTCACACTCTCCCTACACCTCTCATCACAATCTCCCTACACCTCTCTCACACTCTCCATACACCTCTCTCACACTCCCCTACACCTCTCATCACAATCTCCCTACACCTCTCTCACACTCTCCCTACACCTCTCACACTCTCTCCCTACACCTCTGACACACTCTCCCTACACCTCTCACACATGCTCCCGACACCTCTCACACACTCTCCCAAAACCTCTCTCACACTCTCCCGACACATGTCACACACTGTCTCCCACACTCTCCCAACACCTCTCACACACTCTCCCTACTCCTCTCCCACAAACTCCCTACACCTCTTCCACAAACTCCCTGCACCTCTCACACAATTTCCCTACACCTCTCACATATTCTCCTGACACCTCTCACATATTCTCCCTACACCTCTCACACATTCTCCCTACACCTCTCACACATTCTCCCTACATCTCTCACAATCTCCCTGCACCTCTCACACACTCTGCCTAAACCTCTCACACACTCTGTCTAAACCTTTCACACACTCTGCCTAAACCTCTCACACACTCTCCTTAAACCTCTCACACACTCTCCCTACACCTCTCACACACTCCCTATACCTCTCACACTCTCTCCCTACACCTCTCACACAATCTCCTTACACACTTTAACACAATCTGCCTACACCTCTCTCACACTCTCCATACACCTCTCCCACAATCTCCCAACACCTCTCACACACTCTCCCTCCACCTCTCTCACTCTCCCTACACCTCTCACACACTTTCCCTACACCTCTCGCACACTTTCCCTACACCTCTCACACTCTCCCTACACCTCTCACACTGTCTCCCTACACCTCTCACACACTCTCCCTACACTTCTCTCACACTCTCCCGACACCTCTCACACACTCCCTACACCTCTCACAAACTCTCCCTACACCTCTCACACAATCTCCCTGCACCACTCACACACTCTCCCTACACCTCTCACACACTCTCCCTACACCTCTCACACACTCTCCCTACACTTCTCACAGACTCTCCCTAAACCTATCCCACAATCTCCCTACAAATCTCACACACTCTCTCCCACATTCTCCCAACACTTCTCACACATTCTCCTTACACCTCTCCCACACTCTCCCTACACCTCTCACACACTCTCCCTACACCTCTTACACACTCTCCCTACACCTCTCTCTGACAATCTCCCTACACCTCTCACACACTCTCCGTACACCTCTCTCACATACCTTCCTACACCTCTCCCGCAATCTCCCTACACCTCTCACACACTCTCTCCCTACACCTCTCACAAACTCTCCCTGCACCTCTCACACACTCTCCCTACACCTCTCTCACTCTCTCCCTACACCTCTCTCACACTCTCCCTACACCTCTCATCACAATCTCCCTACACCTCTCTCACACTCTCCATACACCTCTCTCACACTCGCCCTACACCTCTCACAGTCTCTCCCTACACCTCTCACACACACTCCCCACACCTCTCACACAATCTCCCGACACCTCTCACAAACTCTCACTACTCCTCTCACAAACTCTCCTTACACCTCTCACAAAATCTACCTACACCTCTCTCACAAATTTCTACACCTCTCACACAATCTCCCTACACCTCTCACACTCTCCCTACACCTCTCACCCTCTCCCTACACCTGTCACACTGTCTCCCTACACCTCTCACACACTCTCCCTACACTTCTCTCACGCTCTCCCGACACCTCTCACACACTCCCTCCACCTCTCACAAACTCTCCCTCCACCTCTCACACACTCCCCTACAGCTCTCACACACTCCCTACACCTCTCTCACACTCTCCCTACACTTCTCACACACTCTCCCTACACCTCTCTCACACTCTCTCCCTGCACCTCTCATATAATCCCGCTACACCTCTCTCAAAATCTCTCTAAACCTCTCACACAATCTCCCTACACCTCTCACACTCTCCCTACACCTCTCACACACTTTCCCTACACCTCTCGCACACTTTCCCTACACCTCTCACACTGTCTCCCTACACCTCTCACACACTCTCCCTACACTTCTCTCACACTCTCCCGACACCTCTCACACACTCCCTACACCTCTCACAAACTCTCCCTACACCTCTCACACAATCTCCCTGCACCACTCACACACTCTCCCTACACCTCTCACACACTCTCCCTACACCTCTCACACACTCTCCCTACACTTCTCACACACTCTCCCTAAACCTATCCCACAATCTCCCTACACATCTCACACACTCTCCCAACACCTCTCACACATTCTCCTTACACCTCTCCCACACTCTCCCTACACCTCTCACACACTCTCCCTACACCTCTTACACACTCTCCCTACACCTCTCTCTGATAATCTCCCTACACCTCTCACACACTCTCCGTACACCTCTCTCACACACTTTCCCTACACTCCTCCCGCAATCTCCCTACACCTCTCACACACTCTCTCCCTACACCTCTCACAAACTCTCCCTGCACCTCTCTCACACTCTCCCTACACCTCTCATCACAATGTCCCTACACCTCTCTCACACTCTCCATACACCTCTCTCACACTCCCCTACACCTTTCATCACAATCTCTCTACACCTCTCACACTCTCTCCCTTCACCTCTCACAAACTCTCCCTACACCTCTCACACAATCTACCTACACCTCTCCCGCAATCTCCCTCCACCTCTCATCACAATCTACCTCCACCTCTCATCACAATCTCCGTACACATCTCTCACACTCTCCATACACCTCTCTCACACTCTCCCTCCACCTCTCTCACACTCTCCCTCCACCTCTCATCACAATCTCCCTCCACCTCTCATCACAATCTCCCTACACCTCTCTCACACTCGCCCTACACCTCTCACAGTCTCTCCCTACACCTCTCACACACACTCCCCACACCTCTCACACAATCTCCCGACACCTCTCACAAACTCTCACTACTCCTCTCACAAACTCTCCTTACACCTCTCACAAAATCTACCTACACCTCTCTCACAAATTTCTACACCTCTCACACAATCTCCCTACACCTCTCACACTCTCCCTACACCTCTCACCCTCTCCCTACACCTGTCACACTGTCTCCCTACACCTCTCACACACTCTCCCTACACTTCTCTCACGCTCTCCCGACACCTCTCACACACTCCCTCCACCTCTCACAAACTCTCCCTCCACCTCTCACACACTCCCCTACAGCTCTCACACACTCCCTACACCTCTCTCACACTCTCCCTACACTTCTCACACACTCTCCCTACACCTCTCTCACACTCTCTCCCTGCACCTCTCATATAATCCCGCTACACCTCTCTCAAAATCTCTCTAAACCTCTCACACAATCTCCCTACACCTCTCACACTCTCCCTACACCTCTCACACACTTTCCCTACACCTCTCGCACACTTTCCCTACACCTCTCACACTCTCCCTACACCTCTCACACTGTCTCCCTACACCTCTCACACACTCTCCCTACACCGCTCACACAATCTCCCTGCACCACTCACACACTCTCCCTACACCTCTCACACACTCTCCCTACACCTCTCACACACTCTCCCTACACTTCTCACACACTCTCCCTAAACCTATCCCACAATCTCCCTACACATCTCACACACTCTCTCCCACATTCTCCCAACACCTCTCACACATTCTCCTTACACCTCTCCCACACTCTCCCTACACCTCTCACACACTCTCCCTACACCTCTTACACACTCTCCCTACACCTCTCTCTGACAATCTCCCTACACCTCTCACACACTCTCCGTACACCTCTCTCACATACTTTCCTACACCTCTCACACACTCTCTCCCTACACCTCTCACAAACTCTCCCTGCACCTCTCACACACTCTCCCTACACCTCTCTCACTCTCTCCCTCAACCTCTCTCACACTCTCCCTACACCTCTCATCACAATCTCCCTACACCTCTCTCACACTCTCCATACACCTCTCTCACACTCCCCTACACCTCTCATCACAATCTCCCTACACCTCTCTCACACTCTCCCTACACCTCTCACACTCTCTCCCTACACCTCTGACACACTCTCCCTACACCTCTCACACATGCTCCCGACACCTCTCACACACTCTCCCAAAACCTCTCTCACACTCTCCCGACACATGTCACACACTGTCTCCCACACTCTCCCAACACCTCTCACACACTCTCCCTACTCCTCTCCCACAAACTCCCTACACCTCTTCCACAAACTCCCTGCACCTCTCACACAATTTCCCTACACCTCTCACATATTCTCCTGACACCTCTCACATATTCTCCCTACACCTCTCACACATTCTCCCTACACCTCTCACACATTCTCCCTACATCTCTCACAATCTCCCTGCACCTCTCACACACTCTGCCTAAACCTCTCACACACTCTGTCTAAACCTTTCACACACTCTGCCTAAACCTCTCACACACTCTCCTTAAACCTCTCACACACTCTCCCTACACCTCTCACACACTCCCTATACCTCTCACACTCTCTCCCTACACCTCTCACACAATCTCCTTACACACTTTAACACAATCTGCCTACACCTCTCTCACACTCTCCATACACCTCTCCCACAATCTCCCAACACCTCTCACACACTCTCCCTCCACCTCTCTCACTCTCCCTACACCTCTCACACACTTTCCCTACACCTCTCGCACACTTTCCCTACACCTCTCACACTCTCCCTACACCTCTCACACTGTCTCCCTACACCTCTCACACACTCTCCCTACACTTCTCTCACACTCTCCCGACACCTCTCACACACTCCCTACACCTCTCACAAACTCTCCCTACACCTCTCACACAATCTCCCTGCACCACTCACACACTCTCCCTACACCTCTCACACACTCTCCCTACACCTCTCACACACTCTCCCTACACTTCTCACAGACTCTCCCTAAACCTATCCCACAATCTCCCTACAAATCTCACACACTCTCTCCCACATTCTCCCAACACTTCTCACACATTCTCCTTACACCTCTCCCACACTCTCCCTACACCTCTCACACACTCTCCCTACACCTCTTACACACTCTCCCTACACCTCTCTCTGACAATCTCCCTACACCTCTCACACACTCTCCGTACACCTCTCTCACATACCTTCCTACACCTCTCCCGCAATCTCCCTACACCTCTCACACACTCTCTCCCTACACCTCTCACAAACTCTCCCTGCACCTCTCACACACTCTCCCTACACCTCTCTCACTCTCTCCCTACACCTCTCTCACACTCTCCCTACACCTCTCATCACAATCTCCCTACACCTCTCTCACACTCTCCATACACCTCTCTCACACTCCCCTACACCTCTCATCACAATCTCCCTACACCTCTCTCACACTCTCCCTACACCTCTCACACTCTCTCCCTACACCTCTGACACACTCTCCCTACACCTCTCACACATGCTCCCGACACCTCTCACACACTCTCCCAAAACCTCTCTCACACTCTCCCGACACATGTCACACACTCTCTCCCACACTCTCCCAACACCTCTCACACACTCTCCCTACACCTCTCCCACAAACTCCCTACACCTCTTCCACAAACTCCCTGCACCTCTCACACAATTTCCCTACACCTCTCACATATTCTCCCGACACCTCTCACATATTCTCCCTACACCTCTCACACATTCTCCCTACACCTCTCACACATTCTCCCTACATCTCTCACAATCTCCCTGCACCTCTCACACACTCTGCCTAAACCTCTCACACACTCTGCCTAAACCTCTCACACACTCTCCTTAAACATCTCACACACTCCCTACACCTCTCACACTCTCTCCCTACAGCTCTCACACAATCTCCTTACACACTTTAACACAATCTGCCTACAGCTCTCTCACACTCTCCATACACCTCTCACACACTTTCCCTACACCTCTCATACACTCTCCCTAAACTTCTCACACACTCTCCTGACACCTCTCCCACTCTCTCCCTACACCCCTCACACTCTCCCTACACCTCTCCCACAATTTCCCTACACCTCTCACACACTCTCTCCCTACACCTCTCACACAATCTCCCTACACATCTCTCACACTCTCCATACACCTCTCTCACACTCGCCCTACACCTCTCACACTCTCTCCCTACACCTCTCACACACACTCCCCACACCTCTCACACAATCTCCCGACACCTCTCACAAACTCCCACTACACCTCTCACAAACTCTCCTTACACCTCTCACACAATCTACCTACACCTCTCACACACTCTCCCTACACCTCTGACACTCTCTCCCTACACCTCTCACACTCTCCCTACACATCTCTCACACTCTCCATACACCTCTCTCACACTCTCCCTCCACCTCTGATCACAATCTCCCTCCACTTCTGATCACAATCTCCCTACACCTCTCTCACACTCGCCCTACACCTCTCACACTCTCTCCCTACACCTCTCACACACACTCCCCACACCTCTCACACAATCTCCCGACACCTCTCACAAACTCTCACTACACCTCTCACAAACTCTCCTTACACCTCTCACACAATCTACCTACACCTCTCTCACAAATTTCTACACCTCTCACAAAATCTCCCTACACCTCTCACACTCTCCCTACACCTCTCACACTCTCCCTACACCTCTCACACTGTCTCCCGACACCTCTCACACACTCTCCCTGCACCTCTCACACACTCTCCCTACACCTCTTACACACTCTCCGTACACCTCTCTCACATACTTTCCTACACCTCTCTCACACACTCTCCGTACACCTCTCTCACACACTTTCCCTACATCTCTCCCGCAATCTCCCTTCACCTTTCACACTCTCTCCCTGCACCTCTCACACATTCTCCCTACACCTCTCATACTCTCTCCCTGCACGTCTCACACACTCTCCCTACACCTCTCCCACAATCTCCCTACACCTCTCACACACTCTCCCTACACCTCTCACAAACTCTCCCTCCACCTCTCACACAATCTCATAAACACCTCTCACACACTCTCTCTACACCTCTCACACACTCTCCCTACACCTCTCACACACTCCCTACACCTCTCTCACACTCTCCCTACACTTCTCACACACTCTCCCTACAACTCTCTCACACTGTCTCCCTACACCTCTCACACACTCTCCCTGCACTTCTCACACTCTCTCCCGACACCTCTCACACACTTTCCGTACACATCTCGCACACTTTCCCTACACCTCTCACACAATCTCCCTACACCTCTCACACAATCTCCCCACACCTCTCACACTGTCTCCCTACACCTCTCAGACTGTCTCCCTACACCTCTCACACTGTCCCCCTGCACCACTCACACACCCTCCCTGCAGCTCTCACACACTCCCTACACCTCTCTCACTCTCACTACACTTCTCACACACTCTCCCTACAACTCTCTCACACTCTCTCCCTGCACCTCTCATACAATCCCGCTACACCTCTCTCAAAATCTCTCTAAACCTCTCACAGAATCTCCCTACACCTCTCACACTCTCCGTACACCTCTCAAACAATCTCCGTACAGCTCTCACACTGTCTCCCTACACCACTCACACACTCTCCGGACACCTGTCACACACTTTCCCTACACCTCTCCCACACTTCCCCTACACCTCTGACACACTCTCCCTACACCTCTCACGCATGCTCCCGACACCTCTTACACACTCTCCCAAAACCTCTCTCACACTCTCCCTACACCTCTCTCACACACTCTCCGTACACCTCTCTCACACACTTTCTCTCCACCTCTCCCGCAATCTCCCTACACCTCTCACACTCTCTCCCTGCACCTCTCACACACTCTCCCTACACTTCTCACACACTCTCCCTAAACCTATCCCACAATCTCCCTACACATCTCACACACTCTCCCAACACCTCTCACACATTCTCCTTACACCTCTCCCACACTCTCCCTACACCTCTCACACACTCTCCCTGCACCTCTTACACACTCTCCCTACACCTCTCTCTGATAATCTCCCTACACCTCTCACACACTCTCCGTACACCTCTCTCACACACTTTCCCTACACTCCTCCCGCAATCTCCCTACACCTCTCACACACTCTCTCCCTACACCTCTCACAAACTCTCCCTGCACCTCTCTCACACTCTCCCTACACCTCTCATCACAATGTCCCTACACCTCTCCCGCAATCTCCCTCCACCTCTCATCACAATCTACCTCCACCTCTCATCACAATCTCCCTACACCTCTCACAAACTCTCCCTACACCTCTCACACAATCTACCTACACCTCTCCCGCAATCTCCCTCCACCTCTCATCACAATCTCCCTCCACCTCTCATCACAATCTCCCTACACCTCTCTCACACTCGCCCTACACCTCTCACACTCTCTCCCTACACCTCTCACACACACTCCCCACACCTCTCACACAATCTCCCGACACCTCTCACAAACTCTCACTACTCCTCTCACAAACTCTCCTTACACCTCTCACAAAATCTACCTACACCTCTCTCACAAATATCTACACCTCTCACACAATCTCCCTACACCTCTCACACTCTCCCTACACCTCTCACCCTCTCCCTACACCTGTCACACTGTCTCCCTACACCTCTCACACACTCTCCCTACACTTCTCTCACGCTCTCCCGACACCTCTCACACACTCCCTCCACCTCTCACAAACTCTCCCTCCACCTCTCACACACTCCCCTACAGCTCTCACACACTCCCTACACCTCTCTCACACTCTCCCTACACTTCTCACACACTCTCCCTACACCTCTCACACACTCTCTCCCTACACCTCTCACACAATCTCCCTACACATCTCTCACACTCTCCATACACCTCTCTCACACTCGCCCTACACCTCTCACACTCTCTCCCTACACCTCTCACACACACTCCCCACACCTCTCACACAATCTCCCGACACCTCTCACAAACTCCCACTACACCTCTCACAAACTCTCCTTACACCTCTCACACAATCTACCTACACCTCTCACACACTCTCCCTACACCTCTGACACTCTCTCCCTACACCTCTCACACTCTCCCTACACATCTCTCACACTCTCCATACACCTCTCTCACACTCTCCCTCCACCTCTGATCACAATCTCCCTCCACTTCTGATCACAATCTCCCTACACCTCTCTCACACTCGCCCTACACCTCTCACACTCTCTCCCTACACCTCTCACACACACTCCCCACACCTCTCACACAATCTCCCGACACCTCTCACAAACTCTCACTACACCTCTCACAAACTCTCCTTACACCTCTCACACAATCTACCTACACCTCTCTCACAAATTTCTACACCTCTCACAAAATCTCCCTACACCTCTCACACTCTCCCTACACCTCTCACACTCTCCCTACACCTCTCACACTCTCCCTACACCTCTCACACTGTCTCCCGACACCTCTCACACACTCTCCCTGCACCTCTCACACACTCTCCCTACACCTCTTACACACTCTCCGTACACCTCTCTCACATACTTTCCTACACCTCTCTCACACACTCTCCGTACACCTCTCTCACACACTTTCCCTACATCTCTCCCGCAATCTCCCTTCACCTTTCACACTCTCTCCCTGCACCTCTCACACATTCTCCCTACACCTCTCATACTCTCTCCCTGCACGTCTCACACACTCTCCCTACACCTCTCCCACAATCTCCCTACACCTCTCACACACTCTCCCTACACCTCTCACAAACTCTCCCTCCACCTCTCACACAATCTCATAAACACCTCTCACACACTCTCCCTACACCTCTCACACTCTCTCCCTTCACCTCTCACAAACTCTCCCTACACCTCTCACACAATCTACCTACACCTCTCCCGCATCTCCCTCCACCTCTCATCACAATCTACCTCCACCTCTCATCACAATCTCCCTACACATCTCTCACACTCTCCATACACCTCTCTCACACTCTCCCTCCACCTCTCATCACAATCTCCCTCCACCTCTCATCACAATCTCCCTACACCTCTCTCACACTCGCCCTACACCTCTCACACTCTCTCCCTACACCTCTCACACACACTCCCCACACCTCTCACACAATCTCCCGACACCTCTCACAAACTCTCACTACTCCTCTCACAAACTCTCCTTACACCTGTCACAAAATCTACCTACACCTCTCTCACAAATTTCTACACTTCTCACACAATCTCCCTACACCTCTCACACTCTCCCTACACCTCTCACCCTCTCCCTACACCTGTCACACTGTCTCCCTACACCTCTCACACACTCTCCCTACACTTCTCTCACGCTCTCCCGACACCTCTCACACACTCCCTCCACCTCTCACAAACTCTCCCTCCACCTCTCACACACTCCCCTACAGCTCTCACACACTCCCTACACCTCTCTCACACTCTCCCTACACTTCTCACACACTCTCCCTACACCTCTCTCACACTCTCTCCCTGCACCTCTCATATAATCCCGCTACACCTCTCTCAAATCTCTCTAAACCTCTCACACAATCTCCCTACACCTCTCACACTCTCCCTACACCTCTCACACACTTTCCCTACACCTCTCGCACACTTTCCCTACACCTCTCACACTCTCCCTACACCTCTCACACTGTCTCCCTACACCTCTCACACACTCTCCCTACACCGCTCACACAATCTCCCTGCACCACTCACACACTCTCCCTACACCTCTCACACACTCTCCCTACACCTCTCACACACTCTCCCTACACTTCTCACACACTCTCCCTAAACCTATCCACAATCTCCCTACACTTCTCACACACTCTCTCCCACATTCTCCCAACACCTCTCACACATTCTCCTTACACCTCTCCACACTCTCCCTACACCTCTCACACACTCTCCCTACACCTCTTACACACTCTCCCTACACCTCTCTCTGACAATCTCCCTACACCTCTCACACACTCTCCGTACACCTCTCTCACATACTTTCCTACACCTCTCACACACTCTCTCCCTACACCTCTCACAAACTCTCCCTGCACCTCTCACACACTCTCCCTACACCTCTCTCACTCTCTCCCTCAACCTCTCTCACACTCTCCCTACACCTCTCATCACAATCTCCCTACACCTCTCTCACACTCTCCATACACCTCTCTCACACTCTCCATACACCTCTCTCACACTCCCCTACACCTCTCATCACAATCTCCCTACACCTCTCTCACACTCTCCCTACACCTCTCACACTCTCTCCCTACACCTCTCACACTCTCTCCCTACACCTCTGACACACTCTCCCTACACCTCTCACACATGCTCCCGACACCTCTCACACACTCTCCCAAAACCTCTCTCACACTCTCCCGACACATGTCACACACTCTCTCCCACACTCTCCCAACACCTCTCACACACTCTCCCTACACCTCTCCCACAAACTCCCTACACCTCTTCCACAAACTCCCTGCACCCTCTCACACAATTTCCCTGCACCTCTCACATATTCTCCCGACACCTCTCACATATTCTCACCTACACCTCTCACACATTCTCCCTACACCTCTCACACATTCTCCCTACATCTCTCACAATCTCCCTGCACCTCTCACACAACTCTGCCTAAACCTCTCACACACTCTGTCTAAACCGTTCACACACTCTGCCTAAACCTCTCACAGACTCTCCTTAAACCTCTCCACACACTCTCCCCTACACCTCTCACACACTCCCTACACCTCTCACACTCTCTCCCTACACCTCTCACACAATCTCCTTACACACTTTAACTCAATCTGCCTACACCTCTCTCACACTCTCCATACAACCTCTCCACCAATCTCCCAACACCTCTCACACACTCTCCCTCCACCTCTCTCACTCTCCCTACACCTCTCACACACTTTCCCTACACCTCTCGCACACTTTCCCTACACCTCTCACACTCTCCCTACACCTCTCACACTGTCTCCCTACACCTCTCACACACTCTCCCTACACTTCTCTCACACTCTCCCGACACCTCTCACACACTCCCTACACCTCTCACAAACCTCTCCTACACCTCTCACACAATCTCCCTGCACCACTCACACACTCTCCCTACACCTCTCACACACTCTCCCTACACCTCTCACACACTCTCCCTGCACTTCTCACAGACTCTCCCTAAACCTATCCCACAATCTCCCTACACTTCTCACACACTCTCTCCCACATTCTCCCAACACCTCTCACACATTCTCCTTACACCTCTCCCACACTCTCCCTACACCTCTCACACACTCATCCCTACACCTCTTACACACTCTCCCTACACCTCTTCTCTGACAATCTCCCTACACCTCTCACACACTCTCCCGTACACCTCTCTCACATACTTTCCTACACCTCTCACACACTCTCTCCCTACACCTCTCACAAACTCTCCCTGCACCTCTCACACACTCTCC